>NC_081347.1:4452678-4477239 GCF_029784015.1 Lycium ferocissimum
GATTATGATGACTTTGTGAAGCAATACGTTATACCATCCGGGCAGTAATGGTTAGCCTATTCAACATGTTAACACTAACAAACATTCAATGGAAAATCCTACTAAAATAGCAACTACCATTTCAATGCAAATCTGACAATAAGCATTGACCATTTGAATGCAAACCTGAACAAAACACCAACTATTCAATGCAAACCTGAACAAAACACCAACTAACATTCAATGCAAACCTGAACAAAACACCAACTTCAATGCAAAATATGGACAATAAACCAGAGAACTGCATACCATATGCAAAATAACCTGGACGAGCACTAATTGTCAACAAAAACTACCAAGCTACATTGTTTGCTTACATATCCAAGTTTCACCAAAATAGCTAGCTTAAACATAGAAATAACAGACTACTTTATTGGAGATTTTCCTTTTCCTTTTCTTGATCTTGTTTGAACTCCAAGAACCTGATCTTGTTTGGATTCTATGATTAGCACTTTGCACTTGGAGTTGTCTTTCTAACACTACTTTTTGTTCCTTTCCACTTCAATCCTTCTGGGCTTGTATCCAATATCAGTTAATGACGAAATTCGAATTCATTGCCTTAGATGTGGACACCAACCTGCTGCTAGGCATTCCTTGCTGCAATTTAAATTGGTTAGTGTCATAAATTGGTTAGTGTCATAAATTAAACGTGGGTCGGGTCGGGTTATTTACCCGGTTCTAATTTATTATGTGGCATGAATATATTACACGTGGATGGCCACATAAGCGTTTTAATCCAGCTGGACCCGCGAGTGATATACACTCGCTCCGGTCATGAGCTCGGGATTAATTAAAACCCATTTTGCCAAGTCTAGGGGTGTCTTAAAGTGCGGAATAGTTTGGGGACGAAAGTTGCAATTAGTGCTAAGTTCGGGCGTTTTAGTTACTTAAGCCTAACTTTTATTAAGGATGCCAATAAGAACACTTCTATTTATACTATCACTTTTTAAACTTATCACTTATAACATTCTTTAGAGTGCTATCACTATACACTTTTACTCGGTACAATAAATAAGTGGTACTACTTAATTTTCTTATGATAAGTCTAGAAATGTAATATAACCGAAAAAGAAAAAAAAACTTTAAACAATTACCGAGGGACTTACCAATTGACACCATCGCTATTTTTTATTTAAAAAATATAAAATAATTATTTATTAAATACTCAATTTTACATATTTAATTTACCAAGAGACGTCCTCGTAATTTCAAAAAAGAAAACTCAAAATAATTATATCTACTCTATTGAGAGACTCCCTGATATTTTATTTAATTTTCATTTATTTTTTATTAACATACCGATGGTGTCCCTGACAGAAAAAGAAATGCAAAATATTTATATTTATATTACCGAGGGTCTCTCTCGGAAATTTTAATTTGTTTTTTATTATGTACCGATAGAGTCCCCGTATAGTCAATTAAATGTTGACTTTAAAAAAGTCAAATAATTTACCGAGGGATGTCCCTCGATCTTTAAAAATAATTAAAAATTAAAATATTTGACTTTTCCGAGGGACGCCGTGGCAAAGTACCTCGGAATAGTGACATTTAATTTGTCCCTCGGTAACCCGCGTAGGTAAATAGCTTGTTTTTAGTAGTGTACCACGTTTCTGTTGAACCTGCAGTGCCCCAAATTGCTAAAATGCTCCCCCCATAGTTCCAAGACTACCAACTGGCGTAGCAAGTTTACCAACTCCTAAACCAGATGTTGATGTAGAAGTGCAGTTTTTGGAGTTTGATGAGTTGGAAGAGCGAATTCTCCAAGTTCGCCACTGGTGTCAAAACTCACTTAGTGGCGTGGGGAATGCTTACTTGATTGTTCGACGTCGGTTCGCTGCGGAGCAGCAGGATTCAACAGTTGAGGAGGAGTTGTTCTACTCTCTCAGACTCCTAAACAATGTCAAGGAAGTTGTTGATCTGCGTCTCTACAAAGTAGATCGTGCCCTCAAGTTCATCTGTGATCCTGTTTATGTTTAAATTTCAAGTGTCAAGTGTCAATATCAAACTTATCGAAACCATTGGATTCAAATAAATTATTAAAAAAAAAGGTTAAAAGTGGAGAAAAAATAAACCATATGATCATTTTTTATCCTAACAGATTAAAGTTCATGAATTTTAGAAGGACTACAGGTTTTGGACTCTGCTTTAACTTTAGTGTTCGTTCTAGACTAAACCTAAACAAATTTTAAATTGAATATAAAAACCCAAACAAATTACTAAAACAAATCAAACTTATACAAACAATTACAAAAAAAACTATTTGTGATGGCAATTTAATCTGAGATTTTAACTTTAGTTGTTTGGCTCAAAAAGTAATTCTTTTGATTGAAGTAGAAGAATGGCTTAGTTTGTCATATAACTCCAAGAGTCACTCAAGTCAAAAAATAACATATCTTTTGTATCAGGTCGACCGACCCCGTAGGAGGCTGGCCGAGGGCTAGTGATGCCATTGCCGACCGAATTCAGTCGTGGAAAAGGTTTTGGGATTTGGGTTTTGCTAAATCCTAGAGAGAGTTTTTTGTTCTAAGGCACGATGTAATTTAGAACCAAGAAAAAGGGAAAGGAAGATCAAAATTTTAAAGAAAGGAAAACGAGAAATATATCAAAACAAAAACAATTACTCCCTCCGTCCCAATTACAAACTTTACCTTTTATGCTTAACTTTAAACAATTATGTTTTAATCTTGTGGTCTAAAATAAGCCAAAGATATTTGTATGGTTGTAGATCATCTCGTTAAGCGTAAAATGTAAAGTTTAAAATTAATGACTTGCTTATAAAATGTGTTTTTATTTATTTTTAATATTTTCTTTTATTTGGTTAATACGAATAGACCTCGTCAAGATGAACTCTGTGCAGAATAGGTTAACGGTGATCGATAATACGTCTAGAGCTACTTCTAGAGAAAGTTTAAAAGGTTGGCGAGGCCGCATCAATTGTGAAAGTTATAGATGCAACACGGCTGAAAATGCGGAATCATAACTGCCAGTAATATGCAACCAGTGCCACAATCGAGCGGGTAAATGTATACACACACACACATACATATATATATGAAGTGCCTTCTATGAATAAGGTGTATGTTAAGAATAGACCTTCTGACTTGTTGACATCTCTTTTTATCTATTTTGTTGTTTGAATAAAAAAAATGAGGCTCTAAATTAAAATATAAAGCTTAAACGCGAGTTTGACAATACGTCCAGATAAAAGAGCCAGTTGAAGCGAAATCAAAGGTTACAGACCTTCAGGAAACTGTTATTGATTATTTTAGGGGGTTTGAGAAGCTCAAAAAGATCCTGAAGGGTGTTAAGGAAGAAGAAAGATTTGATATTCTCTTGAAAGCCTATGACAAGGTTGCTGGTGCTAAAAAGGTATCTTGTAATACTTTACTATCCAAGACGAAGCCTCCAAATTTGGCTCTTGAGCCAACTGATGTCTCCAAGAAACCCAAAATGGCCTTTAAAATTAGGATACGCCCGCCTACATCTCTTCAGATTGCTGAGGTGACGAGACCAATGTGCATAGGTATTTTCTGCTCGTACTCTGTCAAATTATAGTAAAGTTTAAGATATTGTCCTACAGAGATTGGAACCACCTAGGCTACAGATTTGTATTATTTTTGTTACTATTTGAGAAGATCAAAATGATGAAAAGAGAGTTGTACAAAAGTCCTGAAAATTATGATAACAAAATAAGAAATATTTTTGAATTTTTCTAATAAAAGATAGAGGTTGAGATATTTTGAATCAGCAAGATAAAATTATTATAATAAAATCAAAAATTTATTATTTATTTCTCTGTTTAAAGAATGATTGCTTATTTCTAATACAATCACTCCACATAACGACAATATGTTAATAGCACCACTCTCGCTTATACTATTAATTTATTGACAAGTAATTAGTGACATTAAACAATAATTAATTAATAACACCTCTTTCGATTAGTGTAGTTAACCAATTAAAGTAATGGCTTCAAACAAGAATTATCTTAGTTGAGTGCACCAAGTGAACAAAAGCCTCTTTCGATTAGCTTTTGCTAAATCAATAATTTTATTTGAGTTAATCCCTCCGTGAGAATTAGGACTGAAAGGAATAAGACAAAGATCCCTTAAATCAATAAACTTATTTGAGTCAATCCCTCCGTGAGAATTAGGATTGAAAGAAATAAGATAAAGATCATTTAAATCAATAAACTTATTTGAATTAATCCCTCTGTGAGAATTAGGACTAAAAGAAATAAGATAAAGATCATTTAAATCAATAAACTTGTTTAAATCATTCTCTTCTCCCGAATAAGAAATAAAATAACAAGACAACGATTTTTGCAAAGAGATATAATTATATCCAATAATAGATATAATTAATATCAAATACCTTGGTTTATAGAGATGATAAAGAGAAAATCCCAACATAAGAAGATAATAAAATAAAGATGTTTATTATAATAGCTTCATCAAGCTTCATCTAGTATCCCAACCAAGGAAACTTACTCCATTATGGAGTAGAAAACTAAATACAAATAAAAACTAAGAGAATATTTTTTTACTACAAGAAAGAGCCAAGAGAGACACCAAGACTAGTTCTTGTGTCCTCTTCACTCTTGGAAGCAAATAGGATGAAAGATTGGGTTTTTTTTTCTTCTACAAAACATATGCCTATTTATAGAAAAATTCCTAGAAGTCTTGGAGAGACATTGCAAGAGAAATTCAATATAATAATATTTTCTTGATGAGAAATTGGCATGGCAAATTATCATGCAATCTTGAGAAATTGGCATGGCAAATTATCATGCAATCTTAAGAAATTGGCATGGCAATTTATCATGAAATTTTGGTGAGAATTTGTCATAACTTTGTTTCTCTTCACTTTGTGTATTTTTGGTGAAGTTGCCACGATGCATCCTCCTTTCTTGCTTTAGTTCTTGCTTCTTCTCTTTTTTCATGATTCTTTTTCTGCAAGATTTGTTAGAAAAGTGCGAGAATATGATATAAATTATTCATGTTTTATTTTTAAAATATTATATTTTTATATTGAAATTGCATGAATAATTTATACCCATCATGAGGCGTTTGTTGAGAAAATGAACAAGGAGTTGAGGGAGAGAGATGTCAAAGTTAAGAGAAGACAGGCTCGTCTTCGTAAGGCAAAAAAGAAGTATAACGCTACTGAGTCACGACTTCAGAAGGCGGAAATCTGTCTCAAAATTTTCAAAGAATTTGTCAAAAGCGAAACCCTGAAAGCTTTGAAGTCGTCTTCATCTTCAAATTCTCTTCATTAGGGCTATTTCATCTTTATTCCTTGCAACTGTTTGATTTATTCTTGCTACTGTCTTTTTGGAATTTGTTTTACTATAATATTCTCATGTATGTAGCTGTTCACAATCTTGAATCTCTATTTTACCTTTATTCTGATTTACTCTTGCTACTGTCCTTTTGGAATTTGATTTACTATAATATTCTCATGTATGTAGCTGTTCACTAAAAAAAAAATATAGGGATCTAAGAAAATTTCTTCTGGCTGACTACCTCGAACTCTCACTTGGTTAAGAAGTGTCAATCCCCACATCACACCCCCCCCCCCCCTCCTTTTTCTTGTTTAAAAAAAAAAAAAAACAATACGTCCAAATTTAATTCTAGAGAAAGTTCAAAAGGTTGGCAAGGTCACATCGATTGTGAAAGTTAGAGATGCAACACCAGTTGAAAATGCGGAATCACAACTACCAGTAATATGCAACCAAAGGCCACAATCAAGCGGGTAAATGTGTGTGTGTGTGTATATATATATATATATATATATATATGAAGTGCCTTCTATGAATAAGTTGTATGATAAGAATAGACCTTCTGACTTGTTGACATCTCTTTTTATTTATTTTGTTGTTTGAATAAACAAATGAGGCTCTAAATGAAAATATAAAGCTTAAACGCGAGTTGGTGCGCAACAAAAATGTCTTTAAAGACATCTTAGAAGCAGCGGCGAAGCCAGAAATTTTGGTAAGATTGTTCAAATGTTAACGAGTATATAATTGTTTCCCGATGAATGAGTGCAACAAATTATTTTTAACATCATCACTGCGCACCCGCCTAAAAATTTACGGTCCATTTGATTTCGCAAGTTATTCTTGATATATTTTATTGCTAGAAAATTCTTACGGTGATTACAGTATCAAATGACAACAACAACAAACAACAACGTACCCAGTTTACGTAATCCCACAAGTAGAGAACAACAAGGGGCATTCCGAGAATGTTACAAAGTGAGAGATAACGACTAATTGATTTTCTTTGAAAAATAAAAGAAAGAAAGAGAACAAAGTTGGATAATTAAAATGTTCACAGAAGCAATTAAAAAAGAAAAGAGAACAAAATAAGTGGTTGCTAACTAGCTATTGGATCTCGTTGTCTTCTTTTTAACAATACGTCTTCTTCTTTTCTAGGAAATAGGAAGGAAAGAAGAAAAACTAAAGGAGCTTCAACAAATGAGTCCAACGTAACTCCAAACCAACATAAGAATAAACCAAATGCAAATCATAACTCAAATACAAAAAAGTTTAGATGGAACATGGAAGAAAATAAGTTCAGTTGGAACATGGAAAAAAATAAGTTCAAGTACAAATAAGCTTCAGACATTATTTGTATGTTTTCTTTCAAAGAAAGAAGATGACCAACATTTGACGCCAGCTTTAAACCGTGACTTTTAGGTAAAATTGAACACCCTTTACCTCTAAGCTATCTACGTCAATTATTTTAAGGGTGTTCAAAATTTAATTTATATCCAATTAACTATAATAGCTAACCTATATACTAGTACCATTTTCCAGCCAAGGGTGTGTAGGCGACCACCCTGGCCATGACTGGCTCCCCCGCTGCTTAGAAGTAGATGATGGAGTTGTTAAGTTGTTAGCGGCGGTTCACGAGTGAGTTGAAAATGGTTCTAGGGTTTACTGTTTAGGATTTAACAAAGGATCCGCCTCTGGACAGTAGGCAGACAAGTGAGGGGATATCCATAGAGGCAACATATATTATTTCATCTGATTTAATCAGTAATTGTTTTATTAATTAGTTTTGCTTCTCACCTTTGCATTGGATTTGCTATATAGTAAAATAATCATTTTGCGCTAAAGCCTTGTATTAAAAACAAGGAAACTGATTTAATGTCAAGTCAACTATCTAGTAGTAGTTTGAAAAAAATGAAATATTTTTAGCTTGAGTGTTAAGAGTTTGAAGTTCCCTTTCCAAAAAAAGAAAAAAAATATGTGAGTATTCATGCACAAAAAAAAAAAAAAAATGTGAGTGATCCACAAACTATATCTTTTTCTTTTATCAAGGTTCGGCCAATTGATATGTTTTCACAAATAATTGAAAGTTAGTATCATGATATGTATCATCAATTTTCGATAACTTGTAATGTTCTAAAGCAGATCAATCAATAATATAGAAAAGTTTGAAAGGGCAAATATGAATTTATCTTCCAAATCTAGAGATAGAGGGTTATCTAGGATATCAAAGATGGAATCGCCACCATATAATTGAAATCTTGAGTACAAATGAAAAAAGAAAATTATAAATTCTACTACACAAATTGTTTAGGAACCCAATTTTTTTTAGTATGAGTGTCAAAGGGGAATGGAAACTAATTTTGATTCAAGGGGTTGGGTTAGGGGGGCTTGTCGGGTGGGCTGAATCGGCCCCTAGCCAGGTCTTAGTGGGATACTCATTAGGGGGTCGGGTTAGAAGCTTCGATGGCCAGTTTATTTTTCTTATTTATTTTTTTATTAGATATTTAAATATTTAAACACATAAATATTTAAACACATACAACTTGATGAATTCGAATACTGAAAGTCTTTAATTTTATTAAATATAACTTTGAGTCGTTTTGGCCAACAGTCAAATTTTAATTACTAATGTTAATTTAAAATAAAGTAAACGATTCTAGTAGGCATAGTTTTAAAGTAAACCAACTCAAATTGTACTTAAGATATCAAGATTTAAACTTTATTCCTTATTACTATTTAGTAACATATTTTGGGCAAATCATAAATAAAGGGAACAAACTCATGTTAGTTTTATGTAGAAAAATAAGATACAAAGTTTTAAAACACTTTTAGGGATAACTGCATTGGTATCCTACCCAATCTCATTTATATGGGATAAAAGGTGGGATGAGTTATCCCATGTAGAGGGTGGAATAAGTTATCCCACCCAATCCCATCTACATGGAATAACTTAACCCTCCTACCAAACGACCCTGCATTTACCAAGAAAAGTGAGAAAAATTCAATCAAATTAAACATACCCCTACAAATGTTACTGCCATCTTCATAAAAAACAAATGAATCCTTTAGTCATATCACAAATAAATAAGTTTTAACTTTCTAATACATATTGATTGCTTATGACATATTTCACGTGGTATTGATAGTTATTTCTCTTATTTTATTAAATCATTTAAATTGATACTAATTTTTTGGTTCTGGAAAATTAGATTTGGCTAAATGACAAAGGATTCAGGTTTATAGATTATTTTATTAGACAATTTGAAGGATCTTGCTTAGGGTGGGAGGCATAGGATAGCTTTGTTTGTTTTATTTGTTCACTTTTCAAAAATCTAATGTACTCATTTGCTGGGAAAATGCCTCGGAGAATCCATATATTCACCCAAGGAACTGCCGTGAAGTACCTTGTATTTGAAAGTCGTTCGTAACAAGACTCGGGATGTCGGGATGCATGGATAGGATAATTTAGATTTATATTTCCGAATTATTTATTTTTGGACTGTAATAATTTTTGACATTTTTAACTCTTTCTGTGTTCTTTTGTGTGTAAGCCTTTTTTGTGTTTTGTTACAACCGAGTTAGTCTTAAAAGCAGTTTAAATTCAACGTAAGCGACTATGTTATGACACTAGATCCGAGGGCGCCTAACACCTTCCCCTAGTCAACTAAATCTCCTAATCTGAATTTTTAGTCGCTTACCATTAAAGGAATCAACTTGTTATTTGAAAGGGTATTTTGTTTTCAAATGTTGGCACACTGCAACCCAATGCTAAGTGACGATTCCGATTTTGAAACCGTTTTCTAATATCAGTTTCGTCACTTTCAAAATTGAAAACCCTTTGTACTTAGAGAAATACCATATTTCATCTCATTTTCGTATAAAAAGGTAAAAAGGTAGAAAAAAGGGTGTGAAAATATCAAAGGAGCGAGATTAGGCTAAAGTTGGACATGTTAAAACGGGTAACTCAATAAGGGCAATTTGCAGGATCGGCCTTCGCTGGGGCTGGTCTTTAATTTTTACCCCTCAAAATGGTGGTCTTTAAATTTTACCCTTCAGGCAGAAATTCTGCCTTTGCATGGACAGATTTGCAAGGCAGAATTTGAGGAAGAATTTTGCAAATTCTGCCTTGCGGTTTTTTATTTTTTTTACTGAGTTGGGATTCGAACCCACAATCTCGGAGTGTTAGGCAAAGGAACAAACTTAAAGACCACCAATTTGAAGGACAAAAATTAAAGACCACCCCAAATCAAGGCCAATCCGCGCAAAAAAAAGATTCAATAAAAGGGTTGTGTCATAACCCATCCAAATTTACTTGGGTCAAGCTGCACCACTCATTTTGGGCTACTTTCAACGATCCTAACACTTCACTTAGCGGGGAGCTTCCAACTTTTATTTCTTTGCTTAGCAATATGCTTTGCTTCTGTGTCCAATTTATGTATTGAGATATTTCAGAATAATACTCTTTATGTTTCTATCAATTTTACAATTTTCAAGAAATTTAAATGCATCTAGATATACATATTTTAAACGTTGTATCTTCTCTATCAATGGATAAAAGATTTTACTCATTGATCAAACTAATAGTGTAAAAGTTATACAATTTAAGTTTTCAGACTCTTACTTCATTCTTCCAAAAAACTATGTTGTGATTGCGATTTGACAAACACAATATTTATCACGAATAACAATTGCTCCAAAGAATTACGCACTTCATCCAACATTTGGTAAAATTCATGCATCAAATTGATAGTCTCGTTACATGTAAAGCTACATGTCACGTACGCATTGGATTGTTGTTAACACCGGGTATGCATAAATATTTCCTGTCTGTTGCTATATTATTCATCACGACATTGACTTAATAAACACAAACATCCTTTTAGAAAGAAGGAATATGCAACATTTAGTAGCTTGTGCAACCAGTGAATTATAGCACAATTCGGTTGTTTCCAAGTCCTTTATGTGGAACATTACTTTTACACTTATATTTTCATACACGGTTCAAATAAATATAGGAAAATGTTGAACCCCAGTTGAAGAATCAAGAACCAAAATGAAATGTTCTTACATTGTTTGTCTTAGATCTTGAATCTTGGTACTTGTGGGCAATGAACACTTTCCACTAGTAGAAAAAGACCTCTTCATACTAATAGGAACTTTTTGCAGTGAACGTCCAAAGGAAGAACTCTTCATTGATTTATACAAACTTGAATTTCTATCTCCTCTCTTTGAACTCGAACACCCTTCAATTGTTCCTGAATTCATCTCATTCATCGCGAGGTGAATCTCTTGAGCAGCAGAAGAATCCATTGAGACCGATCTTCGTGCTGGCTGAAGTTCATTGTTGATCACTTTCACTCTATGCTCAGCTAAATCGCTAAAAACACGAACCCCTTTCTTCCTTCCATCAAGAACACGTGGAATTTTCATCGATAGGTCCATAGTTCTCTCCTCCTCGTTTGACAAGGCATCAAGATTTTCAACTCCACGCCTCGTTTCATCATTTCCCTCTTCATCCAATTCAAGATTTTCCAGTTGATCAACATTATGCCTTCCATTATTCTCCAATTGATTGACTTCATTTGGACTAGAGTCATCACCTATATTTGTGATTGATACAACTTCCACAAAATTGCTCAATTGTGGGATATTATCCATATTGGAAACTATAGGAGCGCGACACAACGGGCAATTCTTGTGTGACCTTAACCAAGTATCAATACAAGGGATATGGAAAGCATGACTACATTTAGGCAACAACCTTAAACTCTCATCTTCCTCAAACTCAGTCAAACAAACAGAACAATCAGTCCCTTCAATCAAAGATTCATCTTTCTTGTACTTAAACACTGAAATTGAATCAATGACATCTTGTGAAAGTCCAATAGTACGTATGTACCAAATTGGATGATCCATAACTGGCCCATGATTTTCATCTATAACAAAATCGTCTCTATTTTCATCCAATTGTGAAAGATTTCTCCTATTTCTTGAATTGGACCTCTTCCTCTTAAGTATAACCATGTAACAAATGAACACAAAAACAGCTCCAAGAACACAAAGCATTAAGATAAAATAAAAGGGCATATGATATTTTTCACTTGTAACAATAGGTATAGGAGGAGGAGGAGGAGGAGGAGGAAGAGGGGTAAAGAAAGGGTCATCAATAGGAACAAATTCAACACAATGATCATCAGGACAATCATCACTTGTATCTGGAACATATGGAGGGTTTTCTAATGGATTGGGTTTTACTATAACTTCTAGCATCTTTCTATCAAAAAAAGCCATCAAATAAAACAGAACGAAGAAAACAATACCTTTTAAGGTAACTAGAAACCAAGAATATGATGTCCCTTTTCTTGGATTCCACAATACCTTAAAATTTTGAAGAAACTATGAAAAATGGTAATCTTTTTTCTTGGATATTCAGGGAAGATGGAAAAAACAAGAAAAAATTGGAACCTTCTTCTTGATTTTTTTTCCCACTCTGCTACATCTCATGTACACTGATATTTGCTAAGATTTTCCCTTGGTTTTGGCTAGGATGAAGAGATTAAGGGGAAATTTACTAGAAATTTCCTTGTTTTGGAGTTTTTGTGACAAGTCAATGAGGACTTTTAGGTGTTATACGCGTTAATAAAAATTGTGGGGCCTTACATGACACAAAAGTCCAAGAGACGACTAAAGTGGAGAAACAACAAAATTGATTGAGGTTTTTTGTGTATATCTTCTTACACGACGTAAGTGTTACTTCATGGAATGAGCTAACATCCAAAGGAAGCTAGTGAGATACCATAATCCCATTAGGAAACTAGTAAAGTGAAATTGAGCTTAACTTCTATATGTTGTAGTGCAAAAAAATTATATTAATTGGTTATTTATAAGGTAATTGTAGATAACTAATTAAATAAGTAAAATTGGTGACTTGAAAAATAAAGGAACATGCTATAACAAGTGAAATGAAACTTTAAATTTCTCTACACTATCAATGGTCATTTGATTCACTTACTAATCATGCGGGGATTATAATACAGAGATTGTTTCTATGAGGATTAACAATACGGAGACTGTTATGCGATGGTTAACAATAAAGGGAATGTTATAGGTGAATTATTTACTTTAAAAGGTAAATTTTTGTCTTTAAATAACTTAATCCTCATATTATTAATACATGTACTTTTATTCAATATTCTATCATGCATAAATAATAGTACATAGTTTCCCCCATTACATAATGTGGTTATTATTTAATAGCGCCAACCAAACACGACATCAGAATTATACGACGATTATATATGCTTATGCGTACACTGTATTTCTTACACTAACTCCTAACAAGCTAACGCAAAATTTTGAGCAAGTGGCATGGACTCATTTTCATAGCTTGACTTATATGTAGAATTAGATCTGAGATTGTAGTGGCTCTAAAACTTTATCTTTTGTTTCAACTTGATATTTATTTTGCATTATTTTCAACTAATGTCGGTTTATCATGTATACATCTTTTTTTCTTCTAAAAAGATAATATGTAAAATTAGTTATTATTTCGACGAAATGAAGTAGCATCACCTATTAGGAAGCTAAAATATGTGTGAAATGTTAAAAGGTTCTATAGGATGTCAAGGTGTGTCACGAGGTTGAGATTAACCGAGAAAAGAATCGGTCTTTTAATTTATATAAAATCAAAACAGTTACGTACTGTAACAAATAATACTTGGAGTATGGCAGATTATCAACTTTATTTCTTTTTAATTTTAGGCCAAATCTATCGACAAACACCAAGTAAAACGTCCACTTCTTTCACTTTAAGACCTAAAATGTTCCATTATTTGAACGCCTTCAATTAGGGCCATTCTATTTTACTTAGACAACTTTTGCGTCGTTATCGGAAGACAGAAACCAACATGACAACGTCTCTCGTGGATTAAGTGGCCAATTAAATTGTCTTGACCATTTAAATTATTAATCTAACTCAATTAAATTGTGACAACTCATTTTAATTGTAAATTCACTAATTTGTAAATTCGTGGAGTTTTGACCATTAAAAATTGGGCTTTTAGGTGATTGGATGTCCGTGAGGTGGCACCCCGCTTTGGTGTTGGTTTTGAAATTTCGATAACGGTGCAAAAAGCGTCTAAGTGGAATATGAATGACCACCCGAAGTGTTTAAATGGAACGGGATCACTTTAGAAAGCTCAAGTGAAAGAAGTAGTACTTGGTGTCTGTCGATGGGTTTGGCCTTAATTTTAACGATGGATAACTTCTCTGAAGTTCCGAAGTGTTCAAAGCTTTAATTAACCTCACGTTTAAGGACGACAAAGTAGGTATCCTTTCTTAATTTTAAAATAAATTCTTGGACTCTGGCAGGTTATCAAACTTTTTCTTTTCTTTTTAGGCATGGATAATTAACTTGCCTAAACTCTGAAATGTTCAAAGCTTCCAACCTAGATATATCTCATTTAAGGACTACAAAGGAGGTACCGTTGCTACTCAACTCAAAATAATTTTACTTTTTAGTTAATTAGTTTTAGAGAAAATGAAAATCATGTTACTTTGACTAGTCGATAACGTTCTCTGACAAGTTTTCCGACGATGCAAATTTCGACGAACGTTCCGTTGAAAATTAGCAATTTTCTGGTAGTTAGCCCTTGACATATCATAACCAGGGGCGGAATTATACATGCATTGTCAAGAGTCCCCATCATATGAAAATTGCACTATATATATGGGGTCAATTTTTTTATTCATGTATAAATATTAATGTTGCATCCCCTTAATATATTGGAGAACTCAGCCTAGTGGCTGAGGTGCTTATTATTGAGCCCATGGTTGTGGGTTCAATTCTCTGTAACAACACTTTTTTTTTTGGTTCGGTTTTTTTCTTTTCCCCCTTATCAATTTTTCTCGATTTGATTATAACAAATACTACATGCATTGTTGAAGAGTCCCGCATCATATGAACTGGGATGTGTAAGGTTGTGCATTAGATTTTTCTGTTCGTTTTTACGTTATTCGGTTTCTAAAAAGTTCAATCAAATCCGAACCAAAATAAGTTTTATATATATGGTTCGGTTTTTTCCTTTGACTTATTCGTATTTTTCTCGATTTGGTTATTCGGTTCGTCATATGAGCTAATTAACATAATCAAATAGTTATATTTGAATGACAAAAAAATATATAATAGATAATGAGAAATAATCATATCAAATTTCTTAAATATGTTTTTTAATCTAACCACGGGTAAACCTTTAAAAACACAATATTTAAAAGTATATAAATTCGTGTTTATAACCTGAAGATTGAGAATAAGTCATTTTATATCCTAATAGAAACCAGTCACTAAGTAAGAAAAGATTAAAAGTGGTAAATCACTCAAACTCAAACTCCCTTAAGTAATAATTCGCTTTTTTTGATTTTTATTTTTCTAAATCCGAAATCAAACCAAAAAAATCAAACTTTTTAATTCTCAATCCGAAACCAAACCAAAAAATCGAAAAACCAATCCAAATTAAAATTCGGTTTGGTTCGATTTGATTTTTCGATTTAATCTGAATAATGCACATCCCTAGGGATGTGTGGTGTCCGGACGGATTTGGGAAATCCTCCCATCATGAACTAGCTTTTGAATTGAGTTACGCCCATGATTTATTTCTTTACGTGATATCAAAGCAGGAACTATTAAAATTATAGTGGATCGATTTTTTACGTGCATCATCAGGCACCCTAATCATCACTTATTAATAAATTATAAACCAAGAATTATTCAAGTGAATATTTCTTTTTTTTAGTCGGTTCAAAAATATATATACTTTTATAGTTGGTAATATTTTTTTAAAAATTATTTTACCGTAAAGTGAAAATATAAGAGAAGTTGGTGGCCTTAGCTTGTGTGACACAATTAGTCTTATTGCCCGTAAGGTGTTACTGCTCTATTTTGTTTAATCATTTTATATAATGCGAGTACTTATTAGAATCAAATATTGTTTCTACAATATTTCAGAACCTAACTATTGAAGATTCTTATTAAATATGAGCTTATTTGCATATATTCTTAGGTAATGACTTTACTCTTCTACTATTGATTGTCCTTCGACGCTCTAACAGAAATGGAAAAAATTAATTAGTTGCAAGATAAGTTGCATACTTATTAACTTCAAGCCGAAATTAAATATGTTGGTTAATCCCTTACCAACAACGTGAAAGTTTCAACCAACTGAGCTACTAAATCCCTACAATTAATCAACTCAATGTTATAAACTTGAAGAAAGTTTCAAACTTTTTATTACGAGAACTTAATTTCTGTCACTCCTTTGTACTCATTTTCTTTTTTCCGTTTTCTTCATAATTCCATATCTTTTTATATCATTCGAAATTCTGAAAGGTCATTACCTGATATCTTGAAATAACCATTTTCTTGCCCTTGCCTCTAAAATAACTATCCCATATGTGTGTTTGATCAACAACATGATTTTATATCTTTGTTCTTTCTTAAACCTTGTGTTTAAAGGTTGTGGTTAACAGATAATTAACTTAAAACGAACACTTCTCAATTAGAAGCTTGATCTTTCTTTAACTAAGGACAAATGGAGGAGCAAATAGAATCTATTTTTCCTTCAAAAGCAAATATAATATATTGCCTCTTTAATTTTATGTATATATTATATCTTTGCTTATATTCAGACGCAAAGAATTTTTCCCCACCCCCCACGCACCAACCCCTCTCTTTATTCTTACACGCATCTTATATTAAATACTACTATATGTTAGAAATCTAAAACGTTATCCAACCAACCAGATTGTGCCTCTTAACCAGAACTTGGGCCCCACCAATCCTATCAACCAATCAGAAATCTTAATCTTATGGCCTCTCTTTTTCGCTTTCTTGATCATTTTGACAATCCCCCATATGACTATATCCAACAACAACCATCTACCAACTTCCCTTTCATCCCTTTCTTGATTTATTGACATAATTCATCAAATTTTGCAAAATTAACCAAAATCAAGAAGTTGGGATGATGGCTAGTTGGTTGATGAATAACCAGAAGTTAAGTCCTATGGGGTTGATGATCAAAGATGAGATGAATATGAGTTATGTATTTGGCCAAAAACAAAAATCCAGTAGTATTGATCTTATGCAGAATTGTGACTTGCCTCCACCTTTGAAGGTATTTTCTGGTCCAGATAAGTCGGTGCTATCACCGATGAATGATAACGTGTGGAGGAGGATGGAGGAGGAACACGAGGGGGTGAATATCGAGCTTAAACAAGAAGAGGGGAGTGATAGGTTAGAGCTTTTAAAGGCGTTGAGACGATCACAAACACGAGCAAGAGAGGCAGAGAGGAAGTACCTTGCATTGCATAAGGAGAAGGAAGCTCTTTCGAATTTGATGCTTGAAGAATCAGCGCGATCGATTGCTTATAAGAACTGGATTAAAGTTCTTGAGTTACAAATCCTGCAGTTAAAAACACAAAAGCAACAGCAGCAGCAACAACATGAACATGTTGAAACATGGCATAGGACAAAAGAAGATGAAAATGGTACAAATGGTATAACATGGTTTATGGCAATTGCTTTTTGTCTAGGCATAGCTGCAATTGGCTGCAGATACCTGCTTTGATAGTCTAACAGGCTTCTAGAGTGGTACATGATACTCTAGGCGAATCTCACATCAGAATAGGAAAGAAAAGCGAAGAACTTTATAAGGTATAACACAAGTTAAAACGTAGTGCAATGACTTTTGGGGTACCGATGATGGTGTTGTCCAAGGGACAAATCCATGAGACCTGTTGGGCCAAAATGGACAATACATGTCGTGGGCTTGAGCTGTGACAGATTGATTTTCTTTCCCCTTCTTTTTTTTTTTTTTTTTTCATATTCTGAATTGTTTTTCCTTCTCACACAGAGTTAAGAACCAGATGTGCATAGTAACACTTTGTTTCGCTGTTGATATTATAGTACTATGATGTTGGAAAAAACAGAATTAACCAAATTCCACAAATGAGACAGAAACTTTATACTATTGTAATATGGCCAATTTAACTATTCACAGGCAACATCAAAGGTTCTGAAGACAGACAAATAAATGGATGTCTGTGTGTGTGTGTACATACAGGAGCAAATAGCAGGGACACATAAGAGGGGGTCTACTATATAAACATAGATATGTACAGACATAAAAGCGCAAATATATACATGAATGCGCTTACATAAACTATGATTCCCTATTTTCTCATGTAATGGAGCGGTGAACAGACCTCAAATGGTCATAGCAATTATCACTGCTGTCAAAGAACCGCGAACAAGCCCAGCAAACATGTTTCCCGCACCTACACTCGATATGATTGCAGCCATCCACCTTCTCGATTGTAAAGCTGCAAACCGGACATTTCTTTACATTGTCTTCCCCCTTGGACCATTCCATTAGAGAGGAATCCGGATTGTCTTTGAACTCCTTGTACGTCTCACACGAGTACGAATGATACTCCAGGTGGCATCTCGTACACGTCTCCACATAGCATGCACCACAGACAAATGGTGGTGAACCAACCATATCGAAATCTGCAACACGATAAACTGAAGGGCAGTCTGGTGAGGGACAAAAGCGATAACTACCCCAGTTGGCTGCCACAAAAGCCCCCAAAGAAGCCCTGAAAAGTTCTTCCAACTTCTCACTCGACAATAGAGACTTCAAATCAGCGAGCAAAATGGGTTCCCCGCAACCTTGATGCATACAACACAAGGGGAAACCTTCCCGGCTTTTGATTGCGGACTTGCATTGCTCTAGCAAACATGACCGACAGAACGCATGGACACAAGCTTCAAGTCTATAAGGATCCTCCAAATTACACAAGCAAACAGGACAGTCCGCCCCATCTCCCGTCGTTTGAGTTGGAAAACTTCTTTGAGCAATTTCGCAGATTATTTCCTCAACTTTTTGCGTCATGTCTTTAGTACCATTGATACAGATGCAATGGCGCTTTGTGTTCAGAGAGAATTCTGCTCCAGGCACCTTTTCTTTAAGCACACTAAGATCTGGTCCAAACGTCTGAACAACTCTTTTCATCAGGTCAGGAGGCAAAAGTTGTCCACGAAGATGCACTTCAAGTTGTTTACTTTCATGTAATGCCAGAAGGGAATCAATAAATCTCTGCTGAGCCATATTTACAACATTGTCTGAAGAACCGAAGATTCTTACAAGCAAGTTATGCTTGTCAAAGAGAATACAAGTTCCTGTCTCCTTCTGAATCATGTTCATAATGTTACTTCCTTCTCGAGAGAACAGAAGTTGAACAATAGTCGGAGTAATGTCCACGTGATCTACAATCTTTCCTTTCATAGGTTGCTCCAAGGACTTTCTCGTCTCTACCACAACTTTGGTGGCAGTGGCAGATATCTTAACTATATAGGAACCGTTATCATTTCTCTCTAACTTGCTCTCCACATCTGCAAAAACAATCACAGGTTCAGTTTAAAACCAAATCCAGCACTTCACATAAGCAACCTAGTTTGACACAGATATAACCAGTAGACTCCAGTAAATGATGAATAAATAAAGGGGTTCTTTCATTTTTGGCCCCTCGGCCAAAATTAATTACCGCCACTAGCCAAATATACAAAACCTACACATTAATTCTGTATATTATAAGTATACCTACGTATATTATAATTTTGCGTATACAATATGTATATTTATACATAATATACAAAAGCCATACATTTGCTGGCTATTATTCTTTTGAGCGGTCTTAAAATGTAATTATCCCATAAATAAGAATCTAGTTTGTAAGGAAGAAATATAAAAGTAAGTAGCACAAAATACCATTTCTTCGGCTGAGGCTAGCAAGTAAAGAATCCAGCTGGTTCCTGATGACAGGATAAACAAGCGCAGGGCAGTAAATAGAGCTGTGAAACAGTTGTTGACATCTTATTTTCTGCCAGGAAAGGCAACCGGGCAAAACCATGCCATCAATTTGCTCCAAAGCCTTGGCTGCTTCAAGCTGAAGAGATCCATCAAATGTGATAGCTGCTCTTGTGAAATAATCCCTTAAGCCCAGCTGGAAGACCTGGACGCGAACAGAGTTAACATACGCAACCCTTTTAGGCATGAAGGGAGATATTTCTTTCCGAAGTACTTCTTCAAAAGTAGCTACGGGAGGATTTTCTACGGAACCTCCTCTTACCAAGAAGAAATCCAGTATTCTCCTATTTGTCGCTGCCCTCAACACCTTGAGTAGAGATCTCAGGAATTTCCTTATCAAGTCCAGTAATGACTATGTTGTCAGGGAACCTATTGCTTGCCTCACAACAGATAAAGTTTTCACCAATTATAAGATCAGACAAGTCTTTTACCATAAAAGCAACATCTCTTTTGTCACATGTCAGAAAGCCTACTCCTTTGCTGTATTTACGAGGCCAAGAAACTCTAGCTCTCAGAGCTGACCCAAACATCTTCTGATCACTAATGTGCCTGCTCCTGGTCGGAACCATTTTCAGAAAGCCACCATTAAATTCCACTACATTTAAGAACGTCGGGTGTTCTGCAGCATCAGCTGACCCAAACATCTTCTGATCACTAATGTGCATGCTCCTGGTCGGAACCATTTTCAGAAAGCCACCATTAAATTCCACTACATTTAAGAACGTCGGGTGTTCTGCAGCATCAGGGGTAGGAAACATTACCCCGCCCCACTTGTTCTTGTCTTTGTCCTTGTGCACCATACAAATACTACCAGACGTGGCTTTTCCCAGAAACATCAGCAGTTCCTTATCATCAATGGCATTTCCATTTAAAAGAAATATGTCGACAGTCAAACATCTCTTGTCAAGCTCCAAATGTTTTATCACAGCACCATCTCCAAAAAGGGCTGCCGGTCCTCCATTGAATAGACATTTCTCTAAGCATTCATTCCGCAACAACTTACTTTCATACTCTAGAGCTTCATTTATGCAGCAGGTAACACTTTCCATGTCTCGTGAAGAAACATATAAAAGAACCTCATGCTCATCAACATTAACTTGAATGGCTATCCTTTCATCCTTACAAGAAGTTCTAATGCGCGAGACAAGATTATTAATGTTACTGTTAGGTTTTCCACAGAACCTTTTGAGTAGCCTGACTCCGAACCCTGTCAAAACCTTTTTTTCTAGCTTTCGCGTATCCATCTTCAGAAAATCAAATAAAGGAGCGGGATTGAGGCTAACAAGTGACGTAAACTCAAATGCATTAACACAGACCAGATACTCATTAGCTGCTGCGAGGACTTCCCCAAAAACTACCCAACGTGGTCGTTCGCCAAAATTCAAAAGCGAACAGGAAGGATGTAGTTGGACACACTTCCCGGTTAGCGCAACCTCGTAACCAAGCTGATCATAACCTGAGTACAGGGGTAACAAAATTAGCCCATGAAAATATGACCCGCCCAACCCATCCAAGTTTGGGCTGGTCATTGACCCACCCATTTAAGCCCATCAAAAAGTTGGGCTGATATATAGCCCAAGTTGACCCATGAGAAATCTTGTCAAAATATTTTCAAAAAGACAGTTTTTATTTGATATGAATAAAGGGATTTTTTTTTTTTTATTACGTGCTACAAAATTTATAAAAGAACAAACAAACAAATAAAAACTTAGTAAGAATTGGGGGATTAGGTTATGACCCACTTTTTAGCCCATTTCAGCCCAAGTGACTTTTGCATAACTCAGCCCATTTTGACCCGCCCAAATTCAGCCCAACCTGCCCATTTGACACCCTTACCTGAGTAGATAGCAACATTTTCCGCAAGTGAAGAAATAATTATGTTTTTCAGTACTTCATCATGCTCGGCATGCACTCGAGGATGCCAGCTCCAGTAACTGGCGACGATCATATTTAGCTCGTTTTTAAGGCAGGCTACTTTCCAGTACAGTCTCCTCGCATCTCTTCATGGATTTGGCATTGATACTATTATCCCAACTCCAGTTGTTCTTCTTTCCCCAGGCACCATCTCCCATTCCCTGTAAACACAGATAGTAAAGTAAAGAGGTCACCGTTAGGATGGCAGAATTTCACCTTACGGCGATCAGACTTTAGCTTGTCTCCTTTAGAACCGACCCTACAGAAAATGCTACTACAATTCGCCATAACGGCAGCAAGCACAACACCTTCTTTACTCAAACATTGATCAAAGCAACTGAGGATCATTTTTCCCAACCGAGGTTCAATACCCAACTTGACCAGTTTAAGTCCTTGTGCAGTTAATTCATATGTACCGTCATTGTCTCTTTGTGTACCAGCTCCGAGTTGAACCAGATTTCGAGTGGCCATCTCAATAGCTTTGGGGCTAGGTGCATCGACAAAATCAAAATCCTGCACGTTCTTGATACCTAACGCAAGAATTCTCAGCACTGCAACACTAAGATGAACTTTGCTAATTTCAGGTTCCTGATGACGTGGCATAGCTCGAAATCACTTTGAAAGTACACCCTGCAACATTTTCCAGGTTCAGTTCTCCCGGCACGACCAGCTTTTTGGTTCGCAGAACTTTGGATCACATTGCATATCCTGAGAGTATTCATGCCAGTGCCAGGTTCAAACCTGCTTCCAAAAAAAAAAAAAAAAAAAGACAATTGTTCACACTGAGTATGTTGTTGTAAAAAACTAAAAATAAAAAATAATAAGAAAAATAAAAAAGACCTGCTTTCTTTAACCATGCCAGAATCAACAACATATTTGACACTGGGAATTGTGAGTGATGTCTCAGCAACATTTGTGGTGAATATAACCTTTCTCCTACCTGGATAATGAAGAAGCACTTTGTTTTGTTCATCATATGATAATTTGCCATGCAAAGGTAAAACAACAACCAGAGATGCTTGAAACTTCTCACAAGCAAACTCAACTTCACTCTGAGATGTCAAAAAGGCTAAAATAGCTCCCTCTCCCTCACTCCTATGTGTATCAGTCACCATTTTGATAACACCATAGACATAAGAGGTTCCATCAGATTCACAGGGCACATACTTAATATCAACAGGAAAAGTTATACCGGCGACATGGAAAGTTCGACAACCAAGGAAGTAATCAGCGAGCTGGTTTGCATCGACTGTGGCAGACATAATAATAAGCCTCAGATCAATCCTCTGATCAAGTAGTTTCTTTATCAACGCTAAAATAAGATCGGTGTTTAAGCTTCTTTCATGTGCCTCGTCGACTATGATGCATGAAATCTTGGACAAAGTCTTGTCATCCATATAGTGCTGTAATAGGCAGTGACCTGTGATAAAACTTATCTTTGAATCAAACTGTTGACAGGTGATCGAATTATCGTCGGCTTTCCTCTCTAACTCGAGTTGCTAAAGAGTTGGCAGCGAGTTTCCGAGGCTGAGTGCAAATCATAGAACCATTTCCAGCTATTCCTGAATCAGCAAGGAATTGCGCTAATTGTGTACTCTTTCCTGATCCAGTCTCTCCAACCAAAACTGTCAACCAACAAAAAAGAGGGGATAATTACATTTTTGGGCCGCTCAAAAGAATAATAGCGAGCAAATGAAATAGGTTTTTTATATCAAGTATACATATGATATACATATTGTATACACAAATATACATATAATATACATAATCGGTGTGCAAGTATTGTATATTCTGGCTAGCGCCATTCAAGTCACCAAGGATGCATACAAACAGTTACAAAAGCTCATCACTCAAAAACATCCACTGTGGAAAAGTCAATTATGAATGACTATATTTGTATAATCAAATGACTAAATTAAGAACAATAATACAAGAGAAAAAATATTTTTACCACCTGGAAACGACAGGATAATAACAGCTGAGCACAAGTTATAGGTCCTCTTAATCCAGTAAAGCAATTTATAACTCCTTCACCAAAATGTTCGAGTAAATTTTTTACAAAAATCAATAGAAGCTGCAAACTTTTTTTCAAGATAAGTGAAAATAGCTGTGATTTCAATTGGTATATATCTATACAGAAGAAAGGAAAAACAGCATACTTTCAAAGTATCCGTGATTATTAGCAAAATGTATTGCAACGACTTGCAGAAAAAAATTAAGCTCATTAATCCCTCTTTTACACTCCCTCCGTCTGAATTTCTAAAAATAGTTGTCTCAAATTATTCATCATTTTATAAGTTTAGGAAAAAATTAATTATTTTTTTCCATTTTACCTTTACTAGTAACTAATAATTGTTTTTGAACTACAAACACCTCAATAGAGTAAATATTTAACGAAGAGAGATTATATCTTTTTATAGAAAAGAATAAAGAAGATCATATCTTATCATATCTTAACACATAAATGAGGGAAAAATAATCAAATAAATACGTTAAACTTGAGTCTTTAAATAAACATGATAAACCGATAAGTACTTTTCAATTGACTAATAATTTGCCAGTGTTTTAATATGTTAAAATAAGAAAATTTTCAGTTGACCTCAAATAGAGTTAATTGATATGTTACCAAGTGACAAAATATAATGAGTGTCTAGAAGAAGTTCATATACTAGCACTTGAAATTTATACAAGAATTGATTGGAGTATTATTTTTTACCTCGAGGGGCATTTGGATGTAAGATTTTCATCTATCAACTAGAATCAACCTGCGATTGAGTTAGTGAACTAGATCATTTAGTGAGTCTTTCGTACTAGATCATTTAGTGAGTCTTTCGTCTTTCACGGTTAAATGAAGGGTTCAAACATTATTAGTAGCATATCATCCCTCCTCCTCTGCAATGTAATAAAAAAAAAAAACCTAAGAAAAATCTGCAAGTTATTAAGTGCCGATCCACCTTTACTTAGAAATTACGAGGGGTCGTTTGGTTGGTTTGCTGGAAGATATAATTTTCACATAAAGTATAAAATTTGGCTCCCCTTTTTTCTTTTTCCACAAATAATATTGCCATATGTTGTGCCAAAATTTATGTGTTACTTTATTATACAAAAGAAAATGTGAAATAAAAATGAGAATATTGATACTATGTGAATTAAAACAACAATGCATAACTCCTCGCTAAACCAAACGACCCCTGATTGATTGAATAAATAATTTTAACTATAGTAAGTTACTTTTACTATAGTTATTTGCTTGGCCTAACTAAATTTTGTGTGACCACAACAGCCGCCGCCTTATTGGCAAAAGACGGCAGCTATAACTCTAATCCTAGGTGAGAGGTTGCCATATTTATTTGTAAGAAGTTGATTAATTTATATTTTTCTTCTATTAATTTATAGGTAAAAATT
>NC_081347.1:4477339-4656483 GCF_029784015.1 Lycium ferocissimum
AAAAGCAGTTCTTTTTATATCACTCATAATCTTATCTCTTGCTAGTGACGGTCCTTTTCTTTCCTATATGTTTGCTTTGTCAATCAAGCATTTGTCTTTGCCTTTTCTTTTCTTTTTCTATTCGCCTTCTTTTTTATTTTTTTATTTTTTTATTTATGGTTATTACCCAAACTGACTCATAATATTCACGCCAGCTGGTTGATATAGTAGAAAAATACGGTTGTCTAAAGTGGTTCTTAAAATCAAAGGAATCATTCATCTCCCATTTGAGCAACAATCTAAAATTGACTAGTGATTTTCCTTAAGTACTGCCTTAAACAACGAAGGAAACAGTTAGTTTAGCTTCACTTGATCATCTTGGAGAGCATTATTATCATTCTTATATATAAACATTTTTGTTATCAAGAATTATATATCTAATGGACATACTCTTTTCTGTTGTATCTGACTTTGTTATTGTGGTAGGAAAGTTTGCATTAAAATGTTGCTATCCTAAGATTGAAAATACGATCCGTTTCTCATCAAATGTTGAAAATCTAAGGGAGGAAATGGAGAAGCTAACAAAGTTTAGAGATGCTATCAAAGAGAAGGTCGAAGGCGCTGAGAGAGAAGGCTATAAACCAAAACCAAACGTTCTCAAATGGCTCGAAGATGTTCACGAGCTAGAGAATGAATGGGAATCTATGCAAGAAAGCATCGCAGCGGCTAAAGTGCTTGCATATAAGTGTTGTCCAAAATGCAACCTTCGCTTGGAAATCTCCATTCGAGCGCAAAACATGCGCGATCAACTTTGTAAGATGATAGAAATTGGAGAAAGCTTTGAATCCAATTTGGTGGTAGAAAATTACCAGATGAAAAGAGTTGAGTTCATCCCAGGACCATCAGTAGAAGGACAGTCAGCAGCAACAAGAAATCTCAACAAAATCCTACAACTGTTACAAGATGATAAGGTATTGTTGGAATTAATCCAAGATTTAATTTTAAATCTTTTAGGATTTGGTAGTTGCTTATTTTATTAATTCATGGAGTTGTCCGAGTTATGAAAAATAACACAATAAAGTCACTTTGAATTTTTGGTAACGATAAAATCATCAAACTTAGCACAACCTTCACAGAAAGTCATAAGTTGGATGAACATTTGAGAAATTTGAAAGTGTGGCATGCCATGTCATCTTTTGGGCGCTGTAGAGTTAATTTCCGCTAAAACGACTTTCTTGAAAAGCTGGGCTAAATTGGATGATTTTACTGTTAAAAGAAATTTAAAAGTTACTCCTCCGTCCCAATTAAAAGATTACCTTACTTTCCTTATTAGTTTGTCCCAAAAAGATTGACACATTTCTATATTTAGAAATAATTTAACTTTATGAGATGATTTATAGCCACACAAATATCTAATGCATGTTTTGGATCACACATTTCAAAAGTCTTCCTTTATTTCTTAAACTCCGTGTCTAGTCAAACTAAGACAATCTTTTTGGGACGGAGGGAGTACTTTAATGTGTTAGTTCCGAGATTTGAATGATCATTTAAGTAATTAACTCTTAACTTAATGTTTTGTAGTCAAAAGGACTTTATACTATTTTAAATATGGGTGCTACGACCTCTTTTCTTGAGGAGGTTGAGAAAGTTAAGATCAAGAGATTATTAATGAATGATCAAAGCTTCCTACCTCGTTCTTTCTTAAGTTTGTTAAATTTTTTCTATTTAGTCATTGTTACATCTTTCACTTGTGTAAATTATGTTTTGGGATATTTGAACCCTTTCAGGTATTCATCATTGGTATATGGGGTATGGGAGGAGTCGGCAAAACGACATTGGTGAAGTATCTGAACAATGAGCTCCTAAAGACTGCAACGTCAAGCTCCAAACTGTCCTTTGGTGTTGTGGCATGGGTTACAGTGCCCAAACCGCCAATAGACATAAGAAAGGTTCAAGCACAAATTGTCAATAGATTGAAAATAAACGTAAATAACGAAGAAAGTGTAGAAAGCATTGCCAGCAAAATCTATCAAAGACTTAAGCAAGAGAGCTTCCTTCTTATACTGGATGATGTTTGGGAAGCTATAAATTTGGATCATATAGGTGTTCCCCAACTTGAAGATTCCACAAGAAGTAAGGTAATTTTAACTTCTCGTTTTTTGGATGTTTGTAGGCAAATGAAAACAGACACCGAAATGAAGGTTTACACATTGGATGAGGATGAATCTTGGCAACTATTTGTCGAAGACGCAGGAGATAGTGCCAATCTGGAGCATATTCAACCATTCGCAAAGGAAATTGTAAGAGAGTGCAATGGATTACCTTTAGCAATTAGTGTTATTGGAGCATCTATGAGAGGGAAGAAGAGAGTTGAGCTCTGGGAAGATGCTTTGGAATCACTCAAATTGTCCGAACCTCATAACAAAGATGTAAAAGATAAGGTTTACAAGGTCATCAAGTGGAGTTTTGATTCTTTAGAATCTCAGGATATTGAATTATCCTCAGAGCAAAGAAGCAAAAATTTGCACAAAAAGAGAGGTGACATTCAAAGTTGTTTCTTGTATTGCTCCTTATATCCTGTGGCTATTTCAACAGATGATCTCATAAATTGCTGGTGGGCAGAGGGGTTCCTTGGTGAACATGACACATACGAAGAAGCCTACAACAGGGGAATCACAATGATTGAGAGTCTAAAAGATGCCTGCTTGCTAGAAGCCCATATGATGGATTCTGTGAAGATGCACGATGTGGTTCGTGATGTTGCTATATGGATAGCTAATTGCTTTAGGGATGAACACAATTCTCTTATTCAAGCTGGAATTGGGTTAATTGAGATATCACATATTAAAATGTCAGCTTCAGTCAAAAGAATATCTTTCGTAAGTAACATAATTGAACATATACCTGATTACTTCACGGAATGCCCAGAGACAACAACTTTACTTTTGCAAGATAATAATCCCCTTGAGATAATTCCTCATGAATTCTTTTTGACATTTCCAGCCTTAAGAGTTCTGAACCTGAGCCAAACTGGTATTAGAGCACTACCTTCTTCCATCAATAGTTTATATCAACTACATGCTCTAATACTACAAAATTGCAACGGGTTGATAGAGTTACCACCTATTGGTGATCTTTACAATTTACAATTGCTCGATTGTGATAATACAATGTTATGTTGTCTGCCACAAGGAATGGACCAGTTAACAAATCTAAGGCTATTACATCTGCCTGCAGCTAATTTGGAGAGCATCGGCCAAGGAGTTTTTCTCAATTTATCTAGCATTGAAATGTTAAATATGTTGGAGAGCGATGAAATGATATGGACCCATAGTGAGAAGAGGGAGACTCTTCTTCTTGGACCAACTCCTTTTGATGAGATATCATCTCTACACAATCTGACTTCTCTTTCTATTAAATTGGATAGCTCATCAATTTTCAATAGAGACCACACCTGGATGACTAGATTGAAAAGATTTCGCATTGAAGTTGGGGACTATCCAATGGAAGTAAAATTCAACAAGTCAACAAGGATGATAGGCGTCTCCAATTGTGAAATTTTCAGTAATGGAGAGCTCTCGGGCATGTTGCACTTTGCTTCAGATTTGTACTTGACGTCCTGTATGGGTCTCAGAAAATTGATTGTGCGCAATAGTTTTGATGGATTAAAAGAACTACACATAGAACATTGTTGTTGTGATTTTGAACCAGAGGAAGAAGAAAGTGGACAGTTTGACCCTTTGCCTAATCTGGAATATCTCAACCTCCATACCTTAATTCTTTTAAAGAGTGTTTCTGATTTCGGTGTTCTTCTGGGTCTAAGATTTTCTAAATTACGCCAACTAAATGTGGTCAATTGTCTATGTTTAAAATGTCTTTTTAAAGTTGGTGAGGCTTTTACTGTACCCAAGCACTTGGAAGATATTGCAATTAGCGATTGTGGCGAGCTGGTAGAGTTGTTAGTGCAATGCGGCTCAAGTCAGGCAACACTTGTCAACTCAGAAATTACAAGAGTTCAGAAGTTACGGTTGAATGACTTGCCAAATTTAAAAACCTTGGGGGAGCCACAGAGTATGTGGGGACACCTGGAGGAACTTAGCTTGAGAAGATGCAATCAAATAAGGAAGTTGCCTCTCTCTATTCAAACCTCCAATAATATCAAAATAATAAGAGGATCATCAGAATGGTGGAGCCAACTCGAGTGGGATGATGACATGTTCAAGTCAAATTTAGAGCATTGTTTCCTACCAGGTGACGACTGGTTTTTTCAAAGTTGAAGTAGCTTCCACTGCGTTTCAGGTTATGTTCCATTTAACCTTGCAATTCCTAAATTATGAAAATGTCGATGTTACTACACTTGATTTTTTGTTATTATACGAGAACTTATGAATGATATATTATAAGTGTTTACAAGAATTTAATCATATACATTTATTGGTTGTCCCTTAACACTGGTACCATACTCCTATTAGGGATGACGAATCCGACTTCTAGATCTACACTCGTGCCAGATGCCCACACTTGTATCCGTGCAACATAAATTGCCTAAAGGATTTGGACTTGATGCTCAAATTATTTTGCAAGAAAGATGAACACATAGTCTACTGGTGTAGCTTTGAGATATGGCCCGATTTCTAACATTTTGTAGCTAAAAGAAGAGGTAGTCATGAGATGGAGAATATATAAATATGAGATGTATGAAAATGATGATACAAATTGCTGTAAATGATTTTTATCCAATTTTTCCATTTCTTTTCCTCCCCCTCCCCCTAAAAAATCCTTTTGACTGATACCAATTCTTTTTGTTAGAGATATCTGATAATTCAACCAAGATTTATTAGTTTGCTCTATATATAAACCATGCCACTGATCTTTGTGCTATATTAAACCATGCCATGTGATCTCCTTGTTTGCACCAGTAACATGGTTTATTAATACAGGTTACTGGCATTCTACTTAATTACATTATTATGATGAGTGTACTAAACATAAAAATATAGAAAGGTTCTTTCTTTACCTCCCAGGAATGATCATTCTCTATGGTTTTAGATCCTTGAAAAACTTATGCTTTACAGGAAACGGAATAAGCATCTTCAATGAAATTCAGCTTTCTGTTGTTGAAGTGATTTATCATTGAATGTTTTATCAAGTATGTTGAGCTTGACTGTTGTTGCCTCATTCAGGGGTGGACTAAAAAGTAGAGGAAGGAACTTCATGCACCAGAGACACAGTTTCGAGCTAAAGCTATTTCGTGGAGTTTGCTGTGATGTATTTTTCTGTCAGATGTCCTAAGTTTTTCTGTCAATAACTGCTAAAATTGAAAGGGAATGAAAACAGTAAAGAGACAAGAATGTTTTGGGAGAATTTTCTTTACCATTGTATTCACAATATCACCTCCTTATATACAAGTTACTAGCCACCTAAGCTAACCCTATTTACCCTAATAAGATTACCATTCTTATAATATCACAATTACCATAATTACAATATTACCATATTTACATTTAATACCCCCTCAAGTTGGAGCATGAGGATCCCGAATGCCAACTTGTAAAGTAAATGTTCATACTATGACTTTTTCAACGCCTTCCTAAAAATATCAGCCAGCTGCTCACTGGTTGGTTCGTAGCTGGGGGATATACTACTGGACTGGAGCTCATCCCGGACATAGTGACAATCTACTTCACTATGTTTTGTCGGTTCATGAAAAACCGGATTTTGGGCAATATACAGTGCCGCTTGACTGTCACAATACACATTAACAGGATACTCATGTACTACCCCAAATTATGCAAGATTCCTTTCAACCATTTCAATTCACAGACCGTCATCGCCATCGACTGGTATTCTGCCTCTGCTGAAGATCGGGAGACAATATATTGCTTCTTGGTCTTCCAAGAGACCAAGACACGAGCGAATTTTCGAGCGAGATAAACCACCTGGTAAGCGATCTCCGGGTTAGTGGGCATCCTGCCCAGTCTGAAACACACCATTCGTACAAACAGAGGTCACAGTATTTCCTCATCACTATTCCTTGTCCCGGATTCTTCTTCAAGTAACGCACCAGCCGAAAAATCGCGTCTCAATGCGCCTCCTTCGGTTGCTACAAGAACTGAGAAGTATATGCACACAATATGAAAACTCTGGTCGGGAGAAAGATATATGAGTCGACAGACCAGTTGATGGTATGGTTCTGGATCTACCAATCCACTGGCCAGTGTCAATAACTTCGAATTTTCAACACAGATTTCAAAGACATAATTTAAATTGATGAAACTGATGTAAGTATACAATAAACCAGACAGATCTTTAACTCAAAATTACACTCAAATGGAAAGTCAAAGTACCCCAGACTCATAGTTAAATCACACAAAGGAATATCCATTTTTGAACTAGACATTGTAACAACCCGTCAGGTCGTTTCGACATTTTTATCCCTTTTTCTCTAAATGACCCTTCCCGTAGCTTTAAAATGATATTTTTGACTTGCGGAATGGATGGAACAATACCCGAGGCAATTGGGTGAGTATCGGAGAAGAAATAGTATATTTTGGAAATCCTTAAGTTTGGAAAAGGAAATGGTTGACCAAAGTCAACATCTGATGTTAACGAACCCATATGCGAGTTTGGACAGTTCCGTTAGGTCCGAAACGTGATTTATGACTTAGTTGGATAGTCGGGACGGATGCCGAGGGGCTTGGGTGTGTTTTGGACTCTTAGTTGGGAAACTAGCTTTTATGATGAATTGGAGTTGACCATGGTCAACATAAGGTCAAGATGACCACTTATGAGTGTTTTTAGTGCTCGAACGGGTTCGTGGCATGTTTTATGACTGAAATGCATCTTTTGGTTTGTGTCCGGGAGGTTCCGGATGAGTTTCGGGAGTTGATTTCAAGTTTTGGAGACACTAAAGATTTTTGGTGTCTGGTGTTAAATTTAACCCTACGTGATGGCGTGGACAGTGTCGCGATCGCGAAAGGGCGCATGTGTGTTTCCATTAAACAAATCATACCACTTGCTTATATAGCATCTCCTTTACATTACAATACTAATATAGTTAATTAACTTCATTATTTCAATATTCTTGTTGTTGAAACTTTAGGGAAAAGCTGGTGTCGCTGAATAAGATTCTTTTCTTAGGAAAAGCATTCAAACTGTCAAAGGTTGAATGTGAATGCACTAGTCGAATTTTCAGTTAAACAAGAAAAGTTCATGTGCAATTGAAATGATGGGTTGTAAGTAAAAAATTCTATCCATCCCACACATGGCTCTTAATTTATGCTACAATGTGGTACCAGTGAGTAGTAATTTACTCTAGTTGTTGAAACTTCATAAACGTATAGTTAACTTGCAATATTCTAATTTACTCTAGCTATTCTAATTCAGTAGGGGAAGACAACTGCCATAGTTAGATTGCAATGCCTTTTGGTTAAGTTCTAGAAGACTTCGTTAAAAATAACAAATGTTTAGGAAGACCACCTACATTGACTGTGATTTAATTAGTACTATTTGTCATACTTTATTATCGTTTCCAGTGTGCAAAATGCTTCCATTTTTAAATTGCTACCCGAAGGAAAATACAAGAATCAAGAACACACAGTTCTCCCATGATCCATCTAATATGTTTCATTAATCGATGGCATAATCACATACAAAGATGAACTACACCGTATAAAGCCACAGTCTAAGTCATACCTTAATTACAAAGATTGTTCATGGAATCCTCCATAAAATTTCTTCACACAAGGAAGAAGCGAGTTTTCTATTTTGTTGGGAAAAAGAGGCAGAGGAGAAAGTCACGTTGGTTTCTTCTGCATAAGCCTTTTTATTTTGCTGAAGGATAAAACTTTTAGGGACTTTTCCCAAAGGTTATGTCTTTTCTCTCTTCCCATTATATTTAGTAACATATATATAGCATACTACTTATATATTTACTTATTTGGGTATGGATCTGGGTTGACCCACATGGGTGGCCCAAATCCAAATTTCCAACACTATCAAATACTCCACTAATATTAACAGAGGACGACCTCTTGATATACTTAGCTGTAGTTGTCAAGCTTGTCTATCATTTTGAGAGTGCCAAATTTCTTCATTCACAAATCTTGTATAAATTTCTGGATGTAGAACTATAGATGGCTGCTTATGTTGCTGTAATTTCACTGATGGGAACAATTCAACAGCTTCCACTATCCAGCTTACGCCTTAAAGAGGTCACGAAGAACATATGAAACTACTCTACGAGAAGGTTGGCTCTCTGAAAGAGTTTCTTGACAATTCTGACGACAAGTCACCGAGGGATTTGCAGAAAAAGGTCAAAGATATAGCACATGAAACAGAAGACGAAGTTGAATCATACATTCAAAGAGAGGCACATAAGACACATCTTAATATCTTGCAATGATTGTTCCACCTTCCAAGAAAAGCCCATAAGAGGCTTCTTAATATTTTGCAATGTGCTATAGAAGACATTGATTCTTTCAAGGAACAGATCATCGATCACGAGAGGAAAGTAGCTGAAAGTGTAGGCTCATCAGTAACCGTTGACGATCATGAAGCCTTTGCAAGAGCGCTCACTTTGAGCTACAACGATCTTCCGTCTCATTTGAACGCTTGCTTTATGTATTTCGGAGTTTTCCCAAAATCTAGTGAGATTTCTGTGAATAAATTTATCAGATTATGGGTTGCAGAAGGACTCCTAGAGCTAAAAGGGCATGATGAATCAGAGAATGAGGCTGCTAGTCTTTTACAACAGCTTATTGATGGAAGTCTAGTTGTCGTTAGCAAGCGAAGTTTGAACGGAAAAATCAAGACATGTAGGGTTCACGGTCCTGCTCATGATTTATGCTTGAGAGAAGCTGAATGCAAGAATCTTTTGTATGTTGTAAATCCTGAAACAGGTAAAACATACAGAATGTTTTCTCCTCAAGGTCGTCAATGGGTGTCAGTTAATTCGAAGGGAGATTATCATCCTGTTCCTTTCGATGATCTTACTCATAGCAGAATGCGTTCCCTTCACTTTTTTGTAAGTGGAACTGAGCCTACGAATGAATTGAGACTGTCTAATTTCAAGCTTCTTAGAGTACTGGACTTGCAGTCATTGGTACTCAATGATTTCCCTACTCCACTATTAGACCTGGTTTGCTTAAGGTATGTGGCTTTGACGATTACAATCTCTAAATGTCTACAGATTTCCAGTCTTTGGAATTTACAAACTTCCACTGTTCACGGAAGTGCTCTAGTACAGTCTCCTACCATATCTTTTCAAAATGAAATTATAGAAATGCCTCAATTGAGGTATCTCCATTCTACAAGATTGTATATATCTTCTCCTATGAAGGTACCGGTTTTGGACAACTTGCAAAGTTTTTCTAGATTGAATCCTTCTTGCTACACAAAGGAAATATTTCAGGGGATTAGGAAAGTGAAAAAGTTGGGAATTTTTGGCAGAGGATGAATTTTGTAGTCTGCCCCAGTGCCTAGATAATCCTATATATTTACCTGAACTCGAGACACTAAATATTGGATCGTCCGAATCTCCATTTGCAAAATCATTTTTTAGGCTTCCATGTTTGAGTTCTTTCCCACCAAATCCCAAGAAGTTGACACTTTACAGCACTTATCTACAACGGGAGGACATGAGGATCATTAGCCAACTGCTCAAACTCGAGGTGCTCAAATTGAAAGCTAATGCCATTATGCTAGAACGGTGGGAAGTAACAGAGACAGGATTTCCTGAATTGAAGTTGTTGCTCCTTGAAGATTTGCCTCTCCAGTATTGGAGAGCCACTGATGATTCTTTCCGATGCCTGGAGTGTGTAATTATCAAAAACTATAGTTGCTTAAAAGAGATTCGTGAAGGATTTGCTAAGAGTATGACACTGCAGCTAATTGAGTTGCACAGTTGTTCTTCTTCCCTAGTGAATGTTGCTGAGCAAATACAGAAAGACCAAGAGAATTTTGGAAACAATATCCTTAAAGCTCATGTTCTCAATACAAAAGGTAAGTAAATTTAACTTTGAACAGTCACTGTATATTTGACTTCTTATGAACTGCATTAAGGATAAGATAGGATGAGATTGATTCTCCTATTGACCGTGATACTGACTTTTCGTTTATAACTACAAGTAAATTATTCACTGTAAAAATAAACGGTTACTGTCTAGTTCATAGTCTTCTACATATAATTGTCATATTAGGGCTTTTAACTATGATATATAGGTCCCATGAGAGGATATAACAATCATCACATGTAGTCCCTATTGAACTTGTTTGTTTGTTTGTTTGCTTACTTATTTCCTGGCAAGATTGGAATTCTTTGGGCTAAATAAGTTGGTCATCTTGCTTACATCTTTAGGGGCTTAGTCCACTAACCAAATCGAAAATGAAGCAACTCAGATAATGTCATAACAGAAAGGAAATGACAGGAAATAAGTTTCAAATATTTTGACCAAAGCATTTGTCCTCTAATGTTTATGTTTTACTAATTACCCCTTCGATAAACAAATAAATGAGATAATCCATTCTTACTGTCTTTTCACAGTTATGACTTAGTATTTAGACTATATCTTTTTAGGGTGAAGTGTACTTTTCAGCAAAATAATGGAAGAATGAGGTCTAAATTCAGATGTTTGAGAACATGTCATTGTAGACAGAAACAATAACTCTTTTGAAGGGTGGCACATGAAATGTTACAAAGAGAAAATATTTGTCCTTATATCTATCGTAGTTTAGAGGAATGTTTTTGAACAACGGAATGATCTAAGATAAAACTAGATATGATAAATCTTTAAGGACGGCGGATAGTTGTCATACTGAGTTTTTAACTCTAATAATCTCTCACTCTTTTAACTTTATACTTACTGAAGCTTTAGCTGTAATGGCCATTGTGCTATGTCAACCTCAGATGTAAGTCGTGAAGAGACAGCAGAGGAAGATATTTAGAATATTTGAAGAAAAATATAAAGGAAGAAGCAGAGGAAGATACAGAAAAGAGTATTGAGGTAGACTTGTGAAGAAATGTCTTTTGGATTTACATTGCTAAGGAATTTACAAATAGTACCAAACTGCAGCTCGTTGAGTTACTGATTGTTATGTAAACAAATCCAACGAGAGCAAGGTATGCCAACAATGTGGTAACTCGTGCTTGTTTTTGTTCTATTCTTGTTCTTGTTTCTAGTAGTAGTGGTGGTGATTTTACTCTCAGAACTTTGAGAAAAATAAATAGAATGTATAGAGTTACTCTGTAATTACGCTGTGGGATTTGTATCCAAACTTAGCTTGTCTAAATGGGTATTTACATTTTCTTTGTTGGTTTAACAATATGGTATAAAGTGAATAACACCTACCGCATTCTATAACAGATTTATCATATAGTCTCAACTAGAGTCGTGTCGTTAAAAAAGGTTCCTCTATCTATCATAAATGCAACAACAACAACATACTCAGTGTAATCCCACTAGTGAGGTTTGGGGACGGGCCAATTTTATTTTGTAGCATTTCATATGCCACCCTTCAAAATGGTTGTCACTTCCTATAGATTTTACACAACCGCATGTCTTAAACATTTGAAGTTAGACCTCATTCTCCCATTATTGAACTGAAAAAATAAACAGTGTACTCTAAAGAACAGTCTAAGTACTAACATCTTGTTTGGATAGTTGGTAATGTATTGTACCGTACTGCATTGCTATAATAATATCAAGTGTCGGTTAACGCAATGATATGAAGTTAAAAGTTCAGGGAATTGTGAAAGAAAATGATTTTTGTCCAAAAGTGGGTGAAGTTATTTCCCTCTTTTTGTGGAAAATATTTGCCTGAAAAATACTTACATTCTAGCAAACAAACAAGCGTCTTATTTTCTGGAAAGCATTTTCTGAACAATATCTTCATCATGCCGAACACACCTTTGTATCATGTGCTGGGGAAAAGAGAAGATTCATTGTCAAATTAAACCTCTTCTTATAGTTCAAGCCATGTAACAGTGGATTCAGCTAAATCTAATGAAAACAAATACTTGTGTACGATGACATTGAAAAGGCCAGGAATAATGAAAACATGACTTATTAAATTAAAAATGTACAAATAGATAGCAGAATATTTACAAATAACATCTTCAACAATATGTGATGATCTTCAAATAACTCTTCAGGCATGCCAAATTTGAATATAAATTACAGAGTTTTATACCATACAGGGTGTCATATTCTAGTTTTCTGGAGAAGTATTGCTGATAAAATCGACCCCTTTTATTAGAAAAAGGAACATGAAAAAATACAACAACATCATACTCAATGTAATCCCACAAGTGGGGTCTGGGGAGGGTGGTGTGTACGCAGCCTTACCCCTACATTTTGAGGGTAGAGAGGTTGTTTCCGATAGACCCTCGGCTCGAGTAACGCATATAAAAAACTGTTAGAAAAATAGGAAAATATAATTGAAGAAGAAACGGCTTTGAGGTTTGGAAGAATTGACTTTCCTTAAAGAGATATTTGCCCGTATATATATTGGGAAAAATACAAGCAATTCCCTTCAGGATCCAACAAAGCCAGATTATACCTACAGATTTTCTTAGCTAGGACGGCCTTATTTATAGAATTATAAAAGTGTCTATTCTGAATAGTCATCTTGTTTCATGAACAGACGAGTTCATTTAAATTCAAATGTTAAATAAAATCTAAAAATACCAAGACTTTTAATATATAAAGTTTTCAGACTCATTTTGCCTTTTGTTGTGGGACAATCCTACTTCATATATATTACAAACTATCTAACAAAAACAGTACAAAAAGGAAATACATAGTAAGGGAACAAGAAAAAATACAGAGCAAAAAACAAGCACAAGTTATACAAGTGTTGTTGTCATCCCTTTTTCTTGTTGGATTTGCTGAAAAAAATTTAGACAGGAGAGACAACACTTAGTTTAACTGAATGAGCTTTTCAGATTCCTTGGCGATCTCTTTTAAATATAAACGCATTTGCTCAATCCTTTTCTGTTTCTTCCTCTCTTGCTTCTCCAAAAATCTTCATCAGAATCTCACTCTGTAAAATGGCCATTACAAGTGAATCTCCAGTAAGTTTAATGTGAAAAGGATGAGAGATTACTGGACTGAAACTCACTATAACACATTCTACACATACTTTAAAGAGATCTAACATATCTAACATGCAATGATTGTTATAAACTCTTTCACTGAACCTATATATCATAATAAAAGGCCCTAACATGACAATCAGACGTAACAGATGTTATGAACTATTCAATTTCCTTATCTTATTGTATTCAACAATATCGTAGTTCTGCACAAAATATCGCATCATAGTCAATTTAACACAGTTCATCAGAACTCAAACTTATAATGGATGTTGAAGACTCATTCTAAATTATTTTACTTACCTCTAATTGTGTCAAAGGCATAAACTTTAAGCATGTTGTCTCCAAAACTCTCTAATTGCTCTTTTTGGATCTGCTCAGCAGAACTCACAAGGGACGGAGAACATTGATATAACTCAATTAGCTGCAGTGTCATACTATCTGCAAATCCTTGAGGAATCTCTATTAAAAATCGGCAATTTCTGACAATTATGCACTCAAGGGATGGGAAATAATCATCAGTGGCTCTCCAATAATCAAGACGCAACTCCTGAACGAGCAAGAATTTCAATTCAGGAAATCCCATCTCTGTTACTTCCCAAACATCTGGTCTTATATCCGTACCACTTGCAAAGGCATCCCTCTTCAACTTGAGCACCTCGAGTTTGGGCAACATGCTAATGATCTTCATGTCCTCCCATGATAGAAAAGTGCGACAAAGTGTCAACTTCTTGAGATTTGGTGGGAAAGAACCCGAGCATGGAAGCCTAAGAAACAAATCATCTGGTTGACGGCTGTATGATGCAATACTTAGTGCCTCAAGTACATGTAAATATATTAGATTATTTAGGCATCTCACCTCACTATCAAATTCATCTTCAGTGCCAGAAATCCCCAGTTTTTTCACCTTTTTAATCCCTTCAAATATTTCTTTTGTGCAACAACGAGGGCTCAACCCTGAAATACTTTGCAAATTTTCCAGAACCCGGTACTTAACTTCATTAGCTGATACCTCTGAAGGAGAATACAAATACATCCTTGTAGAGTGGAGGTGCCTCAATTGAGACATTTCCCAAATTCCATTTGGTAAATACATGGTCCCACTGCGTTCTAGATCATCTTGAGGAACAATGATAGTTTGTAAATTCCAAAGATTGGAAATTGGTAGATCTGTAGAAATCCTTGAAACGATCACAGCCAAATACCTTAAAGAAACTAACTGTAATATTTCACTAGGGAAATAACCGAAGCTCAGTGTGTCCAAGTCCAATACTCTAAGAAGTTTGAAATGGTCTAGTCCTAATTCAAGATGTCTCTCCATTACGCTGGAAAAAAAATGAAGAGAACGTGTTTTGCTATAAGTAAGATCATGAAAAAGACTAGAAGGAAAACAACTTCGCTTTGAATGATCATCAAAAGAAATTACGGAAAAAAAATAGCATGGTATCGAATGAACTGACACCCACCGACGACCTTGAGGACAAACCCTTATGGATGTTCTAGAAATTGGGGGATCTACAACATACAAAAGGTTGTCGCTTTCAGCTTCTTTCAAGCACAAATCATGGAGAAGATCATGAATCCTACATGTCTTGATTTTTCCCTCCAAACTTTGCTTACTAACAACAACTAGACTTTTATCAATAAGATCATGTAAAAGATTAACAGACACTTTTTCTAATCCCTCATGCCCCGTTGGTTCTAAGAGTCCTTCTGCAACCCATAGTCTAATCAACTTTTTCACAGAAATCTCACTAGCTTTTGGGAAAACTCCAAAATACAAAAAGCAAGCTTTTAAATGTGACGGAAGCTGACTGTAGCTCAAAGCGAGAAGCCCTGAGCAACGCTGATAATCATCGAGGTTTACTAATGAGCTCACACTTTGAGCTACTGTTGTCCAGTGACTCAGTGTCCTTTTGCTAGATAGTGTCCCTGCAACCACAGAAATCATAAGTGGTAATCCTTTGCAATTTTCTACAACTACCTTTGCAATATTCTCAAATTTAGTTGGACAATCTATTTTGCCAAACGCCTTTTGGCAAAATAAATTCCAACTTTCCTCTGGCTCCAGGAAACGCATTGGAAAAGGATCCTTAGGGAAGCTAGCATATTGAGCAACCTTCATGTCTCGAGTAGTCAACAATATCCGACTTCTGTTACTATTTTCCGGAAAACACATTCTAATCTCATCCCAAGCTTCTATGCTCCATATGTCATCCACAACAATTAAATACCTTCTGCCCTTTAAACTTTTTTGCACACGATCCGCTAATTCTCCAATATCGCTTAAGTTATCAAGCTTTTCTTTCACCCCAATAGTATCTTGAAGGAGGCATAGAAGCATCTTTCTTAAACTATAGTCCTTAGACACAGTAATCCATCCACGAACATCAAAGAAGCTTAGAATTGAGGGATCAAAAAACATTCTTTTGGCAAAAGTTGACTTACCTATGCCGCCCATCCCAGCAATAGAAATGACTTCCAATTCGGATGAGTGTCCGGTAAGTTGACCCTGCATGTGTTCTTGTTCAATGTTGTACCCCACCATGTCGTTCTCAAGGGTTGAAACATACGACCGCGCTGAAATAGAAATGCCAAGTGAACGATTTCCAGCATGCAAATTGTTATTCTTCCTCTGCTTGACGAGCTTTTCCTTGACCAAACCAATGTCATGTATAGCTCGTCGTAAGATCTTAAGAAGCCTCCAATGGGCCATTGCAGGGATCTGTTCGTCCTTCTCCACGATCAGTCTTACTTGTGATTCAATTTTGTCTTCTGCTTCATGTGCCAGATCTTTGAACTTTTTTTGCAAATCCTTCATCGGTTCATCATCAGAATTGTCAAGATACTCTAGTAGAGAGCCAACCTTCTCGTATAGCAATTTCAAATGTTCTTTATGACCCTTTTTGAGGTGTAAGTTGGATTGTGAAATAAGGTGTATAGTTCCCATCAGAGATGTTACAGCAGCATAAGCAGCCATCTCTCTTGCTAAGTACCTTCAGAGATCCATACAAGAATTGTGAATGAAGAGATTTGCAGAAAGTTAGCACTCAAAATGATAGATAAATTTGACAACTAGTACAAGTATCACTACTAAATACTAATAATTGTTAATTTAGTGAAGTATCCTAGAACTTGGCTAGATTGCCATTCTTATAGTAGTACAAATTATATCACAGTAATCAACAATAGATGGTCATATTTGACAACGTTGATTTTTAGTGAAGATTCATAGAACCTAACTAAATTGCAAGTTGTAATTTAAATATGTCAAATTGTCTTTCCTCTTATTGACTTAGAAGACTTTGAGTCAGCCATATATATGTTTAAAAAGTCTCAACAACTGTAATATTCAGCTAGTATCAAGTAATTATCATATCTTAGCCAAAAAAAAAAGGTAGCCATAACACCTACATAGATAGACACCTTATTTGGTCTCAACCGACAAGTAAACACTCCAATTCTAAGAAGGAACATCTAGACACCTCAACTTGGTTGAAGTTGGCCCCGTAAACACACCCATCCTACATGGCATTCCGCGCGTGTTTTTGAGGCCAACTTAAATCAAGCTGAGGTGTCTAGCCGTGCATTCTCAAGTTGGGGTGGTTACTTGACAGTTGAAGCCGAGGTGTCTATCTAGGTATTATTATCATGTTAATTAATTACAACTCATGATTTCAATTGCACATAATCTTTTCTAGTTTAGCTGAAAAATCAACTAGTGCGTTCATATTCAGCCTCAATAACTACACTATAGACACAGTAAAATAAGCAATTACTATATTAATTATATGAACCAAAGAGGACGGAATAATAACTAGATGCCAAGAAAGTTAATCCGAAGGAGTGTTTGCAAATTAAACGAAATAATTTAGATATTTATTGCTCCCTCCGTTTCTAAATAAATGATGTTTAGATTTTTCATTTTGTTTCAAAACAAGTAGTGCTTTAGCATTTCAAGAAGAAGTTGATCCTATTTTTTCAAAATTACCCTTATTTATATAATCACGAATCATTAAGCAGCTTTAATTTTTTAAGGCATTTAATTAGGTAACACTCCTAATTTTTTAGGAGTGAGCAATTTCTTGACACATTCTTGATACATAAGCTAAAAATACCACTTATTATGAAACAGATGGAGTACCAAAAATTCAACTATACAGAAGAGTGAAGAGCTAGGACGATCAAGGGCATTTAGGTCCGTTGACAAAAAATCCAGCTTAGAATAGATGTACATTATGCAATGGAACACAGAATTCCCTAAAAAACCAGGCAAGTTTGATTTAATCTCTAAAATGTGGGCCCCATTTTGTTGCTTTCCTTATGAAGGTTATCAGACAAGTTTTTTTTCCCTGGACCAGACAAATATGTAAGTTGTAAAACTAGCATCCAAGGCCAATTCAATTTCTCCTTTTCTTAAATTAGCGTGACACCAAACTGATTTTTCTATTTTTGCTACTTGAATTGCAATTAAAGTAAACTAAGTAGGCGTTTGGCCATGATAATCAAATATTTTTCACTTTATTTGGTATTTTGGAGTTGGAGTTGAAGATGGAGTTGTATTTGGTTATAGTTTTTGCAAAGAATATTTGATCGTTTGAATGTATTGAAAGTAAAAAAAAGTGAAAATAAGTTTTTTGATGTTTTTCAAATTCCAAATACAACTTCAAGTCGTATTTGGAATTTTCATGGCCAAAAGTTGATTTCCAAATAAGTTGTATTTGGAATTTTTATCGTCAAACGTTGATTTCCAAATAAAGTGAAAATATTTTCAGAGAAAAAGTGAAAAATTTTCATGGCCAAACGAGCCCTAAGAGTCTAAGAGTATTCACTATTTTAAAAATAGTAAATTTTTTATTTAAATATAGAATATATTTGAACTTTGCGTCATTTTGAACCCTTAAAATTTAATTTAAAAATATGAACTAATAAGAGTTCGATAAAAAGAATAAATATGTTTTGGGCTCAATCTACATTACATTGACTATTTTTTTTATAAGATATTGCTTGCTTTACTTTTTAAATTATTAACTAATGCTTAATACTGCTATTCTCTTGTCTCAAGTAAGAAGGGAAAATGAGTTTTCTTCTATGCATCTATGTTTGAAGTATTAAGAAATTCCATAAAAATCGAGAAATTTGAGTTTCTACAAGCTTTATGTTCATCTATAGCCAACCATAATAAAATGAAGCTCTGAATATAGAGAGCTAATTATTTTACTGACCATGTTTTAAACATACACTTATCGATAATTGGACAAGTAAAAGAATTTAGGCAGATTCATAAATAGAAAAATATTTTAAGAAATAACAAATGCATAATTTTTGTTTGAGATTATATAATCAATTAACATTAATAAGAATTTTTTCTAGAATAGCATAAAGAAATCCGGCCAATAACTTATTTGGTTTTTGTTTAACTTATATATACATATATATACTATAAAACTATTAATCGGAGGGAATGTAAGGACCTTCCCGTGCATGTGAATTTACCGAAAAACCACAACATTTCAATTTATTATATTTGGGTCATAAGGGGTACATTAGTACTTTCACAAAAACGAAGTAATGTAACTGACTGGCAAAAGATTAGTGAGAAGAAGCCCATGTTGTGCACGGGCCCAATGTGTATTCATAAATTTAAATTTTCTAAACAGTGTTGATTAAGTAATTTGGGTAAAAAATATTAAATGTTTTACTTACAAATTTAAGTTTAAAGCACGGAAGTCCACCAAGTTTAATTACCTAAAGTCATGAGGAAGTTTTAAGAAACAATCATATCAAAGAACTTCAAACCCCCTCTCTATATTTGTATGTCTATTTGAGTTTGATATCGTTAATTACATTACTGATTACGAGTTAATTGTTATAAATATTTAAAATTTATTGTATTGTTTGAAATTCTTATGAAGTTAAGAAAATAGATTTTTGGAATTTGTGGTTTTTATATGTAAATAAAAATTTAAAACTTGTGATTTTAAACATGGCATAATATATTTATGTGACTAAAATCTTCTCATTATGGATAAAATGAGAAACTTAAATTAATTATTTCCAAATTGCCACAGCGGAATAACTATTAACTAAGTAATTTATTTAATTAGCATTTGGGATTTAATTTCTTATATAACAACATGTGATTTATTATATAAGTACCCCAATAATATAGTGACTAATGAAAAAAGCCAAAAAAATATAGAAAGACTTAAAATATCATGAGGGCAGCAGTACATGAGCGAAACAGTCACAAATTCGGGAGTTGAATGTCAAGTTGAGGTATTCAATGTGGGACCGGCTTTATAAAAATAAAAAATGTGGGACCCATGGCAGTAAATTGAAGTGGGCCCGAGGCTGCAGAAAATTCATACAATCGTGTACAAGTGAAGAAGTAGGAGAAAATTAAGGTGGGGTCCACGTGAAGAAGTAGGAGAAAATTAAGGTGGGGTCCACGTGAAGAATTAGGAGACAATTGCAAAAAAAAAAAAAAAAAAAAATTAAGGTGGGGTCCACGTGAAGAAGTAGGAGAAAATTGCAACCAAAAAAAAAAAATAGGACATTTAAATAATGATAATAAGTTCAGAAAATGATAAAGGTACGCTTAGAGAAAATTTAAAGAAGAGAAATTCAGGAAAAAAAAATAACGATTTATATTGAACACATAAACTGCTAAAGAAGTCATAAAACCAAAAGATTTAAAACTTATACCTAAAAAAAATTAAGATGGGACCCACTCTTCTATGATAGTAGAAATTAAAAAAAAAATTTAAGGTGGGGTCGACATGAAGAATTAGGAGACAATTGCAAACAAAAAAAAGGTGGGGCCCACGTGAAGATCCAGAAGACAATTGCCAAAAAAAAATTAAGGTGGGGTCCACGTGAAGAAGTAGGAGAAAATTAAGGTGGGGTCCACGTGAAGAATTAGGAGAAAATTAAGGTGGGGTCCACGTGAAGAATTAGGAGACAATTGCAAAAAAAAAAAAAAGTGGGGCCCACTTGAAGATGTAGAAGACAATTGCCAAAAAAAAAAAAAATTAAGGTGGGGTCCATGTGAAGAAGTAAGAGAAAATTGCAACAAAAAAAAAATAGGACATTTAAATAATGATAATAAGTTCAGAAAATGATAAAGGTACGCTTAGAGAAAATTTAAAGAAGAGAAATTGAGGAAGAAAAAATAATGATTTAAATTGAACACATAAACCGCTAAAAAAGTCATAAAACCAAAAGATTTAAAACTTATACCTTTGGGTATAAGTTTAGACACATACGTCTCACACAAATAATGAGGAATAACATCAAGAAGGCGAAATATAAACGATTAAGAAAACGTATACACATATTTTCTTAAAATGATGAAGTTGGTCTATACTTAAAAATTTAAGACTATAGCAGAGATCAACACACATGAAAGCGCAAGAGATGATGGCATGAAACTCAATGGTAGAAGTGTATTTCAAATCTTTCAATTGGAGAATCAAACTAGAAAAGTCATATATGGGAGAAGCGGACTAAATAAAATAATTTATTGATATTTTCAGTTAATTGAATTGTAATACTTTTTATAATAAAAATTTCATAATTATATTACTAAAAGGTACTCTCTCTGTCCTAATTTATGTGACATGGTTTGACTAGCTACGAAGTTTAAAAAGGAAAGGAAAGATCTTTGAAACTTGTGGTCTAAAATAAGTTATAGATATTTGTATGGATTTAAATCATTTCATTAAAGGTAAAAGGGGAAGTTTTAAGTTAAATGATTTCTAAATATAAAAATATATTATTCTTTTTTAGACAGACTATAAAAAAAAATATGATATTATTTTTTGTGTTGGGCCTGTGCTAGCACAGGCTTTCATCGTCTAGTCCTTATGAGAAAATCAAACACTATATTAATTAATAGTGACTTTTACGTATTTATAAGTGGAAAAGTTGAAATTATATATTAATATTCAAACATTCGGGCCGTGCAAGCGCCTCTAGGATTAATACTAGGGTGAAGTACGTATATATATACATATAAGGAGAAATATTTACGACATGTGACGATAGTTTTCTATTTATAAAACATAACATTACAAACCCTATACAAAATATGCCTTTTTTAAAAAAAAAAAATTATATATTTTCTTAAAATTATTTTTTATTTTTTAAATTTATTTATTTATTTTTTTAAAATAAGATATATTTTTTAAATTATATATATATATTTTAAAAAATATATTTTTTTGGCCCAAAAATTTATGTATGATGTGTATATGTCGCTCAACGCTTAAAAAGTTCGCTCAAAATTTAGCGTATGAAAAGTGTATGAAATGTGTATATCTCATTTAAGGCTTAAAAAATCTGCTCAAAATTGTGTGTATGAAAACGGTATGAAATTTGTATCTCGCTCAAGGCTTAAAATTTTGCTCACATTTTCGTGTATAAAGTTCATGTTAGATTTCTGTAAAATTAATACAACTACAACAACATTGTGTACAACTTTGATACAACATTCAAGAATTAAAATAATCGCTTAAATTTTTGTATATGAAATGTCTATATCTTGCTCAACACTTAAAAAGTTCGCTCAAATTTTGTGTAGGAAAACGGTATGAAATGTGTGTATCTCGATCAAGGCTTAAACATTACACTCAAAATTTCATGTATGAGAATGGTATGAAATGTGTATATCTTGCTCAAGACTTAAAATTTTATTCACATTTTCATATATAAAGTTCATATTAGGTTTCTAGAAATTAATACAACTACAACAATATTGTAACAACTTTCATACAATATTCAAGGCTTAAAGTTTTCACTTACAATTTTGTGTATGAAAATTATATTGAAAATTTTGCTCACACATACACATTTCATACATTTTCATACAGCTTTCATACACAAAAATTTGAGGTAATTTTTTTAGCCTTTGAGCAAAAACAAAAAAAAAATTAATATTTAAAAAAATATAAAAAATAATTTTATTAAAAAAAGTTTAAAATATTTATAAAAAAAATAATATTTTAAAGAAATAATTTTAATTTTTAAAATATATATATATATATATATATATATATATATATATAAAATAAAAAAATAAAAAAAATAAAAAAATATATGAAAATCCATCATGCTTCGTAAAATATCGTTATATTTTGTAAATAAGAAAAATTATCTATATATTTTATAATAAAATTTTTTAAGTAGGTACCCTATGTCATTTTCCCTTAATACTATACATGGATTACAACAACAGCCATAACTTCTTGCTAGACCAAACGACGATTGATTGATGTACCTATTTGGCCATAAAAATTATTCACTTTTTTCCGAAATAATTTTTTACTTTATTTGAAAAACAGTGTTTGGCCATAAAAATTTTAAGTTCAACTTGAAGTTGGATTCCAAATTTGAAAAACCATTTATAACCTGATTACCAACACCATCTTCATAAGTCTAAATAAAATGTTATCTTATCTCCTTTGCAAAAAGTATAACTAAACACAACCCCATTTTTATCTTCAATTTTAAAAGTTCCACATAAAGTGAGAGCCGTTTGGACATGATTTGAAATCATAATATGAGATCAGTGATTTGAAATCATGATGATTGAAGTTGAAGTTTTGTTTGGACATGCAATTTGGATTTCTTAAGTTGTATTTTTTTTTTCATAGACATAAAAACCATACAAGTTGTGAAAATCATCAAAAAAAAAAAATTCAGCTCTTATACAGTCTTACCAAATGAGCAAACATTAGCTCATAACAAATTAATACGCTACTCGAAGACCTTTCTAAAAAATACAATACTAAGTGATTGAAATTTAATTCAATAAAAAGGAAAATTGAACTTGAGTTGTATAAGTAAATACAACTGGTTATAGTTGATAAGAGTAAATTTGTTATAAATATACTACCAACTTGCCGATCTTTTAATATTTGATATAAATGGTTGGTAAACATGGTTGGTAAATATATCTACCAACTTAAAGATCTTTTCTTTACAAAATATAAACTTGTAGGTCAAGTTTTACATTTAAAATAATTTGGAATCCCAAATCATATCTTTTGAAGAATTAGGGATTTGAAATCGTGATATGAAGTTAAAGATAAAATTTTGTGCAAATTGTATAAAAAACACTTATTTAAAATTTAAATTATGAAATCATGATTTCATATCACATAGCCAAACGCCTACTAAAATATATTTAGTTTATGTGGCCAAACGCCTACGTAGTACGATTCAAAAAGATCACGAATAAATAGTTTTATACTTTTACTTTTACTATAGTTAGGTTGCTTTGCCTAACTAAATTTTGTGTGACCACAACCGCCGCCGCCTTCATGACAAAAGACGGCAGCTATAATTTTAATTCTAGATAAGAAGTTTTTTTTTTTTTTTTCTATAGAAAAGGGTTGAAAATATCCTTGAACTATCGGATTTGGTATAAAAGTATTACCCTCCGACTAGCTTTTGGCTCTAAATTGCACTCAATGTCAACATATTGGCTTTATATTGCCCCTATTTTTAATGGCCCTCTTCGAAGAAAAATTTATAAATTCATTTATCACGTGACACGTTCCTATTGCCTATTATTAAAATTAGCCTAACTAATTAAATCTCAACCCAAAATTCGAATCCACCTAATAACCCATACCTGCCCCGCCTTTGAAGAAATAAAGGGGTGGTGTTTAAATTTTAGCAGCGAAAATTTGAACTTTGCAAAAACAGCAGTGAAGCAATTTAATAAAAAATTTCTACCGACAGAAACTGAAGATTGAAGCACAAAATCACTGATTTCCAGTTGACATAAGTAAATTTGTCTTGAACTTCCCATATTTAGTACTAGTAAATTGGAATCCAGAGGATTAAAATTGTGTTGTCAGATACTAAGTACATTATTTACGATCAAAACCAGGCTCCATTGCCACAAATTCGATTGAATTCATCTCGCATTTGTTTTTCAATTCATAAAAAGTTTTCGATCAAAATCATCCAAAGCTTTACAATATATTCACTTTACATAGTTTATTCGATAGCGTACAAGTACTACCTAGCAGGCAAACCTTAGTTCAATTGTTGTGTTAATTATGATAAATGGACAATACTTTTAAATTGAACCAACAATTAGTGAAGTGTTCTCAATCCTTATTTTGATTTCCGCAATCTTGTTTATGTACTTATTTTGCATAGACTGTAAAGCCCCTAACAATATCATAAGATTTTAATGCCTTTACGTAGAGTCCGGAGCCTAAAGGGTATAAAAATACACGGTATAAACCAAAAGGGGGTAGCCGAAAATATATATACCAAAACGGGTATAACGTGGATTGATCCACGTTATACCCCAACTTTTTTTTTTCCACTGTTAGAATCAATCACAAAAAAAAAAAAAAAAAAAAAAATGTATAACGTGGACTGATCCACGTTATACAAATAATTTTGTATAACGTGGATCAGTCCACGTTATACCTTTCATTAATTTTTTCTCCCCGACGTTTTACAAATAGTTTGTAAGACGTTGCCTCTATTTAAATCATATTCGTGTTTTTAATAAAAAAAATTTATTGATTTTTTTAATTTTTAAAGCATATAGTTAATTTCGAAGAATAACTCAAATAAATATTTTAATACATGCAATAATTAAATATGTGTTATATATGCGAATGTAAATAAAAAATAAAATATAAGTTAAATAAACGTCACACATTAACTGAGTAATAAATGTTAAATTACATACTAACTATTAAACGGCACAAGACATGTTATATATTCTTGGAAGATTACATAAGGAAACAACAATCGTACAAGTTAAGAAAAAACATAAAAACCAACAAGCAACAACAACTACGGTTACGTAAGGCGCCGATTCTTGTTATAACCTATTTGCTTGCACGTACTACACTTTCTAGCCATGCGAGCAGGAGCTATATCCATTTCATTCCTCCTTCTAGTTGTAGTCCGCGTTCCTGAAGTTCGCTCGTACTCAGTGTTTGCAATTATATTGAAGGGAGAAGGTGGCCAATATGCCTCATCACCCAACGGTGAAAAATTTCCACTGTACGTTTGCTTGTAAAACCTGCAACTGTAGTACTTGCTAACATAGTCCTTTGGTTGAATTCCGCGGATATCACAAAATTTAATTGCATGTGAACATGGCATATGGTAGTTTCTCCACTTCCCACACGAACACTTTTTCCCTTCGGCAGAGACTTTATGGATATTTTCGCCCTTACCTTCGTGTGCAAATGTCAGAATCTCAAAGACCCCTTCAGTTGCATTGTATTGCATGTCGTATGTTTTAGGGACCTCTCCAAACATTCATCAAACTTTTTTCAACACAAGGTCAAAACTTTTTATCCGCAATCAACAAATCAAATAAGGGTGCTCCTCTCAACAAACCGATCAACAAGATTTTTAAACGTATAACGGACCATGGCAAGAACGGGCAATCCACGAGCTTTCTTCAATAAACCGTTGTAAGACTCGGAGACATTCGTTGTCATAGCCCCCACCTATGACCGTTGTCCTTATGCAATGTCCATTTCTCCTCCGGAAGAGATTTTAACCACAGATACGCTGGAGGTGACATTGTTTTGATTTGTCCCATCCTCATTTTATACTTCTTCTTCTGGTGCTCTGTAGCCGCCAACCACATTAGCTTCTCAAAGTCACTTTGCGAGGAACTTTTTATTGAAGTTGCTTTTCAAATGCCGAACGCAAAACCTATGGTGTGTGGATAGTGGTTGTAACCAATCATGTATTTGGACACATTGCAAGATGCCCCGATGACGGCCGAAATAAGTCCATTCCTTGTCTCTCATGAACAATATGTCTCCACAACAACACAAGGAACCACGTCCAAGACTCAAAGCTCTCACGTGCAACAATAGCATATGCAAGTGGAAAAATGTTATTGTTCGCATCAATTCCAACATCAATTAGCGCTTCATCTCATACTTACCGCATGTATGAGTACCGTCTATCGAGATGATGTGCCCGCAACTTTGAATCCATCGATGCATGGTTTATAAGCCCAGAAAAGAAACTTAAAGATGTGTTCACCTTGCATTGTAGTTTATTGGTGCTCCCACTCAACAATGGTCCCCGGATTGAAATATTTTAAGGCAACCATGTATCGGGATAATGTCTTGAAAGAGGTTTCAAAATCACCAAATACCATTTCAATAGCTTTCTTACGCCCCTTTTGTGCTTTTCTATAACTAGGAGTAAACAAATGCAATCCTTTTATTTTTTCCCCGAACCGACTTAATACCGATGTATGGATCGACCATAATATATGGTATCAACGTAGTAGCAATTAGGTCATCGTTCAAATTGAAATGATCCTTTCGTAATCATCCGTGAGACAACCGTGGTGGAGATCCGCTTTGCCTCGCCTTCCACATACCACTTGAAATTTCTCTAAAACGGATCATCCACTCACATCCCAACATATGACGCTTGCAAATAACCCTCCACAATTTACCTTTGACCGATCACAAATGAACTATTTCTTTTCTTTGAGACAATATTGTCTCACTGCGCCTTTCATTTCCTGCTTGTTCTGAAATAACATACCTAATTGCATAATACAAGGAAAATTATCAACCCCCTAAAAATGGGCCAACAAATAAAAAGAATATTCATTGCCACCATACTAACCTGATCTGATAAATTCAGGTTTTTTACAATCCCAAAGTGCAGATCGAACTGGACCGTCATCTCTCATGAAGGCAAAATCATCCGGGCCTTCTTCTGTGTTATCCAAATATGGAATCGCATTAGAATGGTAGCTAACGTTACCATCACTTCGAGCAGTAATGTCTTCATAAGAATGGCCATCATCATCAAATGAGTGATCATCGTCTGTTTCTGTGTGATCTAATGGGATATCACTATCTGACTCATCAGAGTGATCATTAGCTACATCATTATTGCTCACAATTTGTGTGAGCTGAGTTAATACGTTTCTTCAAAATCGTTACACCTACAAACATAGGAAAATTCAAGGGGTTTAAATCTCAGAAATAATTAGTTAGAAGTCTCCTAGTTTAAACGAAAAAAACATTGTTATATTTACCTTTCTGTAAATGACTCCACTTGAGGAGGGCGATATTGAACTATACTCCCGCCACCTAATTCACTTGTATCTGGAGCACTACTCGGTCCAAGAATATCACAGCTCTGCATAGTCCAACAAAAGTTATGTTACTGGCTACCAACTCCTACCATTGTTTCTTGTTGACGTGTACCTCTTTGAATCCCAATATTTATAGCGGGAAGATACGTAGTACCCCGAATATCAAACTCATCGCCAGTGGGTGCTTCAACATTAGTAGAGCGTTCAACAGTTGCATACATGTCAAGTGTCGCTATACTGATATGATTGCTAAATCTATCAGGACGTCGAAGAAATAACGATAAGGAGTCATCGTCCGAAATAAGAGTTTCCTTGTAAATGGGAAATCCCCTAGCCGTAATTGATGTTGGATATCGTCCAGTGATAACCACTGAAAGGTTAGGATCGCCATGGCCATTTTGCTTATGAAAACACGTTGTAGACGATCGTATTTGAGGGAAATTGGAAACCTTTGTACGACTCCCGGACGACGGTTATATCTCACTGAACCTTCTTCGTACACAACTTCACCACCCCAATATAAGTTAACTCTTACATAATTTTCCGCCATATATTTCAACAGAATACAAATGTAAAAATTAATGGAGAATGCAAGAGAGAAGTAGAAAATTCTTGAAAAATGAAATCTACAAGGGAGAAGTGGAGAATTCAGAGAGATATGCAGAATACAAATCTAAAAATTAATGGAGAATGCAAGAGAGAAGTGGAGAATTCAGAGAGATATGCAGAATACAAATCTTAACTGGTATATAAAACAAATGATTCACGGACCTTTGAATGTCATAATGCTGATGTTGAAAAAATATATTTACTGTTTGATTTTACGAATGCATGCTTGATTTGACGATTGCATGGCAGATTTGACGACTGCATGCATTCTGCGCTTTAACAACAAAAATTTTACAAATTATTTTACTATTTTGCTTTTACAGCTGCATGCGTGATTTGACGACTGCAAGGATTCTCTGGCGTAAAAAAAATTTCAAGAATCAATTATTGCTACTATTACAAGTCGAAAAAATTTCCGTGGATGCACAGCGAATAGGCTAATGAGAAATACGAAGTATACAATGTTTCAATAAGTAAGAAATAGCATTTGATGATTCCAAGAAAGATCCGAAAGACATTTGATGTTAGATGAGAAAGTGCCAAGTTAAATTTGCTATGTATACGATAAGTATCAAGGGATTCATGAGTAGTAAGTTCATGACAACTTAATGATGTGTGGGGAAGAGTTAGCACGCCCCTTAGATTGCTAATGATGTGATAAACAAGTGCTAATAAGGTTCCAAAGATTGGAGATCAAACGAGACGACGGGATCAAACTTAGTGAAACAATGAGTTCTACGGGCCGGTTCCACGGCCGCCGACTCGTGTTACGGACCGTGGATGGGTCCGTGGAACTGCCCAGAGAGAAGGCAGCTGGCTGGTCGTGAACCACGGCCAGCTTCACGGACAACATTGGGTTCCACGGACCGTGGAACAGTCCGTGGAACACCCGACGGGCTGAAATGTTTTAAGTCTTTAAATGTGTTTCCAACTTCATTATTTCATTCCCAACATCTCTCTACTTCTCTCTAAGACTTCTAGGGCTTTATATGTATTTCATGAACAAGAATTCAAAGGGAATCAAAGGTTCTAATCATCAATACAAGTGAATCAAAGTAAGAGAACCCATTAAAGTTCTTCAAAAGCAAAGAATTCAATGAAGGAAAATCTAGGGTTTGGCTCAAGTGAGGTATATGCAACCAAGGTTCAATCCTACACCATCTAAGGTGAGTTTTATGATGTTTCCATGTTGTTTAAAGTGTTTGGAAGTTGAAACACTTGGATTACGAAAGAATATAAGAAATGGGTCATGAATGTGTGAATAGTAGCACTTTTGAGTAAACGTTTGGAACGAGTGATGATTCTTGATGCTTTATAAATATAATCATGTTATAAATGCTATTGAGAATGTGGAAAAATGACACTGTATGTGAATGAACGTATTGTCGAGTTATGACTATGAATATGGAAAATTGAAGTGAACCAGAAGTAAGAGTAATATAGATGACTAAAGGACCCTCCGATGATATTGCGAATGTTGTTATTGATGTTTGGGAGTTGATGTGTAATACGAAGGAAGTCGTATAAATAAAGGAGATGTCCGATTTTCTCTAGAATTAGTCATGAATGCTAAAGCTATCCGTTATCTAATATGAGTATACACTTCAATGAAGGTAGAACGACGAGTTTTGAAGAACGTGCAAGTGATATAATAGTTAGGTATGTAAGGCTAACCCTTCTTTCATAAGGCATGGTTCTTTGGCCAAATGTTAATCTTCTTATGAGTTCATGATACTCTCTAATGATCCTAGCTCGAAAAGCTATTAAGCTAATGACGCTCAAATGATATGGTCGTACTAAGTTCCTTATATGACGAGTCAAGTACTCTAAGGATAGAAGTGTAATGAATGACGATGGTAACGAAGATAGATATGAGATTATATGTATGTATGCCCATGAGAGGCTATTATGAACCCCGAGCTTATATGGCCGGGTAGAATATGGTAAATATGTATATGTATATCTATATGATGATGCACGCGCACCACTGCAATTGGGTACGAACAACCCCGATTGGTCGTGCACCGAACATTCGTAGTGCATTTAGTACGTGAAACACCGAACCTTCGTGGTCGGGTATGCTATATAAAAGCTATATGTATGACATCTATATGAGTACGAATAAGATATATGTATGACATCTATGTGAGTACGAATAAGCTAAGTATCAACATTTATACGAATACGATTATGCTATGTATATGACATCAATTTAGAATGCTACCCAATACGTTAAGACCATGTGTTGCCAAGTATTATGTATATGCAAAGTACATGATATGAGCATGAGTATGAAAGGAGATATGAATATGAGTACGAAAATAGATACAAAGGTAATTGAGCAAAGATATGAATGTATGTACGCGAGTACGAAATAGAACGGAACGTCCCTATGGAAAGTGCTATGATAATGAGGCAATTATCTCCATCTTATGTTACACATATGTTATCCATTATGCTTCCATATTGATATTGATCATACTTTACATACTCGCACATTCTTCGTCGACGACCTTTTTATCGCGGACGCCGCGTCACGCCCCAGTGGCCGGTGGAGACTCGATCCTTACCGTATTGTCTCAAGGACTACATAGCAGGCTCCATTCATTCGGAGTTGTAGCTTTTGGTATAGATTCTTTTGTGTATATATATTTACGGGCACGACGGGTCCCGTCCCGCCCATATGTTATGATATGATGTACCCTTCTTAGAGGCTCGTAGACAAAGTGTATATATATATAGATATGTTCGGCCTTGTCGGCCTATACTTTGGGATGTTGTTTGATCGCCTTGTCGGCGTATGTACATTTACATGGGCATGGATGCCATTGATGTTATAGATATGTTGTTGCCCGATGAGCTTAGAATGATGATGAATGAAAAGTATGATATAATTATGTGGCTCACCTAGAATGTGATGTAAAGTGTGTTAAGGGGTGCCCAAGTGGGCTAGCACCGGGTGCTCGTCGCGGCCCTCGGTTTGGGTCGTGACAGCTACGTTGGCCGGCCAAGTTCAACAAAATGAATTGTTGCAAAATGTTGGCCTGCCTACGTTTTGCAACAAAATGAATTGTTGCAAAACGTAGGCAGGCCAACGTTTTGCAACAATTCAAATCTAACCTTTATTCAAAACAAAATATATATTCTTGAAAGATTACATAACTATTGAGATTTGAGATAAATTCAATAATTAATAAAAATTCAATTTTTACAATGTCCTTTTTTCCCCTCCGTGCCACACTAAGTTTTTCGGCGCTCTCGTTTTGATCTACGTTGGTGAACCTCCTCTTGTATCACACCCGCATCCTGTAAATGCCATAAAAAATAGAAGTTATTTTTGTATGATTGGATTCGTTAGATAAATTTTCTTAGCAATTACTTTGATTGTCTACGTAAAATCGGTAAAGATCTCCCCTGTAACAAGGACTTTCTCCAATACCATATACCAACACAAACAACCAAAGCAACCAAGACAAAACACCACATAACAACCACAAGTCACCAAATACTTTGAATTAAAAGCTAACCTGTGGCTCTAAAGTCCAGACATGACAAGAATGTGCGAGGATCCAAGATCAAATGCCATGGGAGACTATGCAAAATAAATAATATAGACACATAAGGTACCCATTACATTAATGAAATTAAACAAGATACAAGCTATTTGAGTGGTTAGAATACTCACGTCAGAAATCCCCAGCTCTCCTCCCAATTGAAGAGCTCTCCGTCCGTTGAATGTGTGTAAAGGCCCCCGTCATCCCATAAGAGCCGCCCGTCCGAACACCAAACCGTTGGGCCATAATCGCGAGGCTAATAGGCTCGTACGATGCGAATGCCTCGAAAAGGCCCTCATTTCCGATTACCGCCGGTGATTGGACCCTGGGAGCGTACGTCGATGAGCTGGACATACCAAAATCTATTATTGGGTAATATGCATCATCAGCGGCAGCATCGTTGAGCTGGGCATATCTTGATCAAAACGAACCTCTTCCTCATCAACCAACTGGTGATCCACGGGACCTCGACCCCGTCTGTTACCTGATTAGCGTCCTCTACCACGCGCCGCAAGTCTTGGTACATTAGGACGTTGATGAAGAGGCACTTGCACGCAGGGCGGCTCAACATACTCGCCGGGTGGTGTATAATTGGGAGCAAAACTCAACATCGTCCCCAGAGAGGTAGCAGCCATGGACTCTGTATTAATGCGGCTAAACATCTCTACTATTTCCTTCACTTCATTAGACTTGGTTGGATCTTGGATAGTCTCCTGAGCCAACCTATATGATTCTTGATGTCCTAAAGCCTAAAAAAAAAAAAATTAAATTACAAGATTTGATAGTGGTCTAAGACACATATAAAGACATCAAACATCTAATGGAATGTAATGTACGTACGTTGCCTCATGCCACTCGCCATGTGTTGGTATCCTCTATGCACATTATGCGTAGGATTTCCTATGAAAGTGCGCGAGTGACGTCGATACCAACAAAAATACTCTGATAATGACTCTGGGTCTTGAGTTTCATACTCGGCCAGAATTACCCTTTGTCGACGATTTTCCCACAAAAAGTCCGTTTGTGCAAAATTTTCTTGATCCTCCACTGTTATAGCATACCGCTTGTCACGTTTGTAATGAGAAGGATCAATCTCAGCACATGGTCCCGGAATATGTTGCTTCCTACCGAACTGTCTGAGAACGCGGTCTACCATGTGCCACTCTCGATAGATCTCACAAATAAGGGGAACCTGCGCCATCCAAATAACTTGGCCACGCCGACACCACTCAGGGAGTCCATTAATGATGGCCTCTGAATAAGGCTGCCACACAAACTACGATAGAAAAAACATAAAATTACATGATAATAAAATAAATAAATTACACATAAGCGTAACTATTATATCAAAACGCCATTAACAACCATAATTATGATAAAATACCTAACCATCTATTAGGTTGTCCAATACATCCCTACATATAGGTAGCACAACACGTGCCTCATTTTCGCGAGCTTTACGATGAGTCCACTTTCGTGCAAGAGCCGTGTGTGGCTGAAGGGCCCTGGGTGGTGGCTGCATCGGTATAATTCGCTCCCAAGCCCAAACCTATATTAAAAATTTAAAATAAATACATAAAAACCTTATAACTATCAAATAGGACAAACAAATAAAATTATATAATTTTAAAGGTCACATACCTGCAATAAGGAAATGAATCCACATACATCCTTGGCTTTCTTCAATGAAGCGCGGCATAAACAAGTATACAACTATGACAATGCAGCCGCTCCTCAAGCTTGTCTACTCATTGCTCTAAGGTCACGCATGTCAAGCAAATAGTCTAAATTAAGTAAGTCACCGGACTTATCCAGAAATATCGTGCCGCCACAAAGCCATAGCAAGTACAACCTAACCCACTATTGCACAACAATTTCTGAGGTCTGATCTGTAATGTCATCTAAGCCTCTAATATATTCAATTAATTTATTTAGTTCTAACCTACTAACACCATTAAAATAATCCAGACCGGGTGCCCAACCAATAAGCTCATGGATTAATTGTTGTCACCCAACAATACTTATATTTCTAGCATTAACATCATTCAAGGGATTACCATCAACAACCATGCCAAACACGATCTCAATATCTTGTAATGTGATGGTCGCCTCACCCGTACGCAGATGAAAGGTGTGCGTCTCAGGACGCCATCTCTCTATAAGTGCAAAGGATGACCGCCTCAATCATATGATACACATCCTACCTCTATTACTCCCCTAAATCCACACAAAGCAAAGTAGTCAAGGATGCGAGGATGAAAAGGATGACGCTTCACGTGCTTCCAAAATTCGCATCCGGCGGCGTGGAAATGTGCATCCGGTCGGTCTCTCAAGGCACCATCCCACACAAACCGTGATCGATGCTTCTCTGGAGTGTTAACACATCATACACTGCCCCGATGTACGCATACCCGTGGAAGCTCCATACCTTAGATAAAAAAAAAATATTAAAGTCCAGATCAAGCTATTTGGAGTAACTTACTATTAAAAAAAAAATTATTATTCCAATTTTAGTAACAAATACGCATTGGCTAGATAAAGTCAACTTCCATTCGCCTTATTTAGAAAAGCACTGATAGTGGACCACATTAATACCTATAAGGTATAGACAAAATAATTGTCCACCCACTTAGACTTACGTCCCATATAATAAAGCATTATCATGATATTTTAAGTATTTTTTTTTTTTTGGGCTACTGAGGCATCAATTAAGTTTCACTTTTCTGGCTATATAAATATCACATTAAAGGTATAATGAAAAACAATTAGTTATTCGATCTTTTATATAACAATCCACAAAAATAACAAGAACATAACAACAAATTTCTTCAAAAGTGCTACTAAACAAATCGACCTTTTATATAATAATGCTTCTAACAATCATATCTTAAGTTCAAATTAAAATAACACAAATAAGACAAACATATATCTTATACGTATTAAAATAACACAAATAAAAAATAACAATTAAGATATATAAGATAAATAGATATTCTACATCTACTATAAATATACAATATTATATGAGCTAGAAAAAATACCTTAACTTAGATAGCAACAAAAGATAAGGATGAAGAAGTTGCTCCAAAAATTAGACTGTAACGCAAGGTTTAAAAAGAAAATAAATGGAGGAGAAGGAAAAGGAGAAGGAGACGGAGGCGGAGATGAAATTCTGTAAGTTCAGAAGATGGAGGGCGAGGCGGAGGAGAATGAAGGAAAATTAGGGCAACATTGCTAAATGAGTCGTGGTCAGTACCACGTTTTACAAATATATGTTGTAAAACGTGGACTGATCCACGTTATACAAAATTATTTGTATGACGTGGATCAGTCCACGTTATATAATTTTTTTTTTTCGTTTTGTGATTGATTCTGACAGTGGAAAAAAAAAGTTGGGGTATAACGTGGACCAGTCCACGTTATACCCGTTTTGTTATATATATTTTCGGCTATCCCCTTTTGGTTTATATCGTGTATTTTTATACCCTTTAGGCTCCGGACTCCCTTTAAGAAGCTTCCATCCTTAAATTATGCTTAATGAAATTCTGAGGTGGAGATTTGAATTTTCAATGTGAAGCCACATAAGAGGATAAAATAGTCAATGGGAAGTGCTCATGCACCTAGAATATTAATTGGTAGAGATTCGGGGTGGTTAATGTGAAAGGGAATTCATACAAAGTAAATATTTCAAGATTGGTAGTTCTCGTGATTGCAAAGAAATTTTATGGGTGCACAAAGGGATCAAATGGACAAATTTCAGATAATTAACGTAGTGCCAAAAACAAAACAAAAAGTTTTTTTTTTTTTTTTTGGAACCCACAGGAAACCCGCAGCCTCTGCCACAGCCTCTGCCCTTCGGGTAAGCACTCTGTGGTGAGCACTGGGTAAACCCGCCCCTGTGCAATCAAAAAAAAAAAAATAGTTCCCATATATATATGGAGTAGTTTTCCTGCGTAATTGGCGCTACACATTATTAAACATCATGTATAACTTTTGTATTAATAAAAAATGGACTGGCTGGTTATATAACATATAAATAAGGGCAATTTGTAGGATTGCCCTTCATTGGGGTGGTCTTTAATTTTTGCCCTTCGCTAAAAGTCCCTTGGTTCCGGGTTATAACCCCCGCTCAGTCGAAAATAAAAAATAAAAATTGCAAGGCATAAATTGAGATTCGCAGGGCATAAGTTGGGTTTCAAACTCTGCCTTAAGGCAAATATATTTTGCTAGAATTTTGCAAACGCCTGCCTTAAGGCACAAGTTGGGGTCTTAACTTATGCCTTGCGAATCTCAACTTCTGCCCTGTGAATTCCAACTTATGCCTTGCGATTTGTTTTACTGAGCCTGGGTTCGACCTAGGACCTTTGGGTGTTAAGGGAAGGGCAAATATTAAAGACCACTAATTTGAGGGGAAAAAATTGAAGACCACCCCAAAAAAAGATAATCCGTGCAAAAAAAAAAAGTATAAATACTAGGAGAATTAAATTGGGAAAAAAGAAATACTATACTACATAAATTGAGACGCATGGATGAAGTAATAGTTCTATTGTCAGTTAAATGAATGTTCGCTTCTATTTCAAATCAAACACTTTTTTACATTTTCAACTACTACTATAAATTTCTATAAATTGACGTGATACCATATATGTAAAAGCACATACTTTAAAACTAATCAAGATAAAACATAATTTAGATGTACATCAAACAAACAAAATTGATTAACATATTTGTTTTAAAATAAAACATGAAGGGCCAATTTGATCATTTTGTTACTTTCAGTCGGGTAGGTATAATCCAGTCCATTAATAAAATGGTTTCTCATCTTCTGAAAACTAAACCTAATAGTGTCTCTTTCTCTCGATAGTTGCCTCTTTTCGGCCAAACCCTAGATTAGCTTTGTTTCATTTTTAGCGGTCATGGTTTTTTTAATCTGCGTCAAATTCCTTTTCTTTTATTTTCTGTTCCTTTCTTTCTTTTCTTTTCTTTTGAGACGAAGGTCTTTCGGAAACAGCTCTCTGGCCAAGAAAGGTAGGGGTAAGGTCTACGTTAAAAGACTCTACTCAAATCCTACTATCGAGTCGAGCAAAGCTGAAATATTACCTCAAGAAATCATATTTGACATACTTTCCCGGCTACCTGCAAAATCCATAGGTCAATTCATGTGTGTATCAAAGGAGTGGTACTCTCTTCTATCAGATCCACAATTCATCAAAGCTCACCTTACTATGATCAATTCCCAAAAACACGAAGAAAAACTGATTGTCGTCTATGATTCTCAATCTATTCAGGCTGTTACCTTCAACCAAAATGGCAATAAAGTCATATCAAGAAAGCTTAATTTTCAGCAACTTTTAGACGACTGGGCTACTATTGGTGGTGGCTCATCTGATGGCTTAGCCTTGGTGGTTAATGGGAAAATGATGAAGTATTTCATCAACCCAACTACTTTAAAGTGCCAGAAAATTCCAAATTATTCCATTTGGCTCTTCCTGTCCAAGGTAGCTTTACCATGTATGGTTTAGTATATGATATTGTCAATGATGATTATAAGCTAAGGTGGTTACTCTTTCTTGTTTTGATATATATGAACCTGATATTGTTGATACTTTTGTGGATGTCTACTCTTTGAGAAAGGGTCTTTGGAGGAGACTTGAGAGTTCTCCTTATGGCTCTGAGGTTTTGGTAGATGGAGTTCTACATTTGTTAGCCAATAAAACTTCTGATTGTTCATCTGTAATGGTTGCTTTTTCAAGTGACAAGGAATTTTTTGTTGTGCCATGGATGTATTCTCAGATTTATACAAAATACAAAACATAAACTCGCTATATACGCACACAACAAACTATCATACACTCAGATACATGGATCGTGATATCAATCAACATTCTAAGGGTCTTCACGCACTATACAAAACTTTAGCAACATGATTAACATAGAACTAATTCACAATTAGAAAATATTTGCATACCTCACCAGTAGTGTTTTAACTATGGATTTAACGTTATATACTCTTTAACTATGACTTTAACGTTACCAGGTAAGTAAAAGGAAACAAGTAGGGTATAATTCATTCTTACAACCTAGAGGAAGAAAATGGATTAGAACATAATTTCGACCCACAACGTGCATCCTTGGTTACGACCAGCGGGGCTTGAGGATGTGCCCAAGAAAAGTTACATCTCAACAACTATACTATGCATTGGTTTACATTAGATAGAATATTATATGGACATGATATAAATCAATAACTCGATAGAAGAGATATCATTAAGTTTATCTCTCCTACGCCTCGCTTCAAGGAGGTACACCTCATCTCTAGTTCTGTTGATACAATGTGGAATAAGCTCTGCCACATTTGAAAGAAAGATAAATTAAGCATTGAAAGATTAAATAAATGTTTACATACAAATAAACCTTCAAGTTGGAAATAACTTCGGTTTTCATTGCCAATGTTGACTGACATGCATAATGGGAGATTCTTAATGGTTACGAACTTCCACTGTGGAGAACTTCGAATTGCTTCTGTTGCTGTTTCTTTAGCGGTAAATATATATACATAGCAGCTCCACATTTACTGTCCATCAAAATTTGCACATCTTATCGGTGAACACCTATTTAACACTGATGTGATGACTTTACACACTATGAGTTTCTTTTCTTTTTTTGTTGAATTTTGTGTAAATTTTTTAATTAAAATTTAGGTTTTCCAAGAAGTTTGAATTAAATTCATTTCAGTTTAGTGAATTCTCAATTTTACGCCCAGTTATACGCACCGTATAAAATTATACTAACTTGAGTCTTTAAATTAGCATGATAAACCGATAAGTACTTTTCAATTGACTAATTAATTCGCCAGCGTTTTTTAATATGTTAAAATAAGAAGAAAAAAAACTCAGTTGACCTCGAATAGAGTTAATTGACATGTTTCCGGGCGACAAAATATAATGAGTGTCTAGCTAGAAGAAGTTCATATACTATTACTTGCACTTTATACAAGAATTGATTATTATTTTTTACCTCGAGGGGTATTTGGATGTAAACTTGTCATCTATCAACTAAAATCAACCAGCGATTGGGTTACAGAATTAGATCATTTGATGAGTTTTTTCGTCTTTCACAATTAAATTGGAGGGTTCAAACCTTATTGGTAGTGTATCATCTCTCCTCCTCTGCAATATAATAAAAAGTATATAAGAAAAATCTGCAAATTATTAAATGTTGATCTACCATTACTTGAAAATTACGAGGGGTCATTTGGTTGGTCTGCTAGAAAGATATAATTTCGACATACAGTATAACATTTGTTTCCCAATTTTTCTTTCTTTTACAAATAATATTAATACATATGTTGTGCGAGAACGCATGACTTCTTGCTAAACCAAACGACCCTAGATTGATTGAATAAATGACTGTATACTTTTACTTTTACTCTAGTAATTAGTTGCTTTGCCTAACTAAATTTTGTGTGACCACATCAGTCGCCGCCTTCATGACAAAAGACGGCATCTATAACTCTAATTTCAAGTAAGAAGTTTTTTTTCACTGATATTCGCTTTAAGGTTCCGATTAATTTAAATTTTCACCGCACAAGTACTAAAAGTTACTTAGGACTGTTCATATTATTCATCTTTTAAAAATTTTACATGTTTTTAAGAATAAAGTAACATCCTTAATCATAAGAAAATTTATTCTAGACTATATTTATCTCTTCTTAAAATTTTCAATTTATGTAACACTCTAGAACTATGGAACATCAAATAAGGATTAACATTAGTAAAAGAAATGGGCAACAATGAACTGAAAGTATAAACGCACTGCCTAGTTGTTGTCCAACTTATCAAAGAAGAGTATATACAATGTCACCCGCTTTTATAATTGAAGATTGTAATTTGTAAGTATATGTTAGAAGCCAATAAGACCACGATCAAGCATATTTGGAAGAAGGCAAACCAATGTGCTGATTATTTGACAAATGAAGGCCACGAAACACGAAGAAAATTTGATAATCTGAGAGAACGCGTCTAATGAAAATGAAGTTTCTTCTAATCGCAGATTTAAGCCATGTGGATTATGAAAAAATATACGAACTTCGTTTAGTCAATTTTCCAATTTAGCAAAACACAAAAGTGGATAATAAGGATAACTCTTTTTATTTTTTCTGGAAGATAAAGTATTTTCAAACAAATTAAGTTTGTTAGAACAACTAATCATCCTCTGCTGTTCAATTAGATCTCTCTTTTAAAATGAATGCAAAACCAGTCCAACTTCATAATTCTGTTATCTGTGATAGAAGTTAATCAACTACATCTCTGTCCCAAACTAATTGAAATCAACTTCATCTATGACACAAAAGTTACTTAAAAGCTTTTGTAATCACCTTTCCTCTTAACTCTTTCACAAGAGAAAAAGAAAGAAAAAAAAAGTACATAAACCAGCAAAGCTAAAAAAGATGTTTGTTTAACAACTACCAGAAATGCAAGTCATGGAATTGAACCCCAAATCAGTCAGAATTGTTGGATAATTCATCGTGGCTCGTTCTACCAACTTCAGAACCATTAATGTGGCCATTGGCGTCGTTGGAACCATATATGTGCCCCAATTTCACGCGTTTGGTCTCTAAGTATCTTTTATTTTCTGTAGTTATAGGAGCCAAGAGTGGAACTCTACCCGAAATTGCCAGACCATATCCTTTGAGCCCGACATACTTCGCAGGGTTGTTTGTCATCAGTTTCATTGTATGAACACCCAAATCCCGTAGTATCTGAAATCAACAGGTTAATGTTTAACAGAAAAAACATAAAAAGAAAACGGGAAAAAAAGCCCACGTGAAGGATAAGGGATGTTGCTATTAACAAGAAAATCACAGTTGCTATTAATATGTACCTCAAGAAAATCACAATTGTTTCACTAGCCGACAATTTATGCAGATTCGGTAATGCTATGACAATGATTTAAGATTGAAGGAACGAAATATTTTACAAACTAATAGCGCAGGGATCAAATCGACAATTTACTGCAGAAATATAAAGGGCTATAACAGCAATGACATATCTCCTCTCACTCTCAGTAAATATATGATCAACCTTGTTTAAGAACCCGTAAGATTAGAGATGTCAAAACTGGCCCAAGTTTGACTCGCCATTTGTTTAACTTAGCCCATTTTGATCTGCCCAATTCAGTCCATTTAAAACTGGGCTGATTGTTAGCCCAAATTGACTTATGAGTAACTTTGTCAAAATATTTTTAAAATAAAGGTTTTTTTTTGTTTTATATGTTATATATAGCCTTAGCAAAAGGAAAAAAATAACTTATTTGGTAATTGAACAATTCATAAGGAAACAAAAAGAATTAAACTTGGTAAGAATTGGGCGGACTGGGCTATGACCCAGATTTTAACCCATCTTGACCCAGCCCAAGTAACTTTTAGGCGGGTCATTTTACCCATTGTGACCCGTCCAAGCAGAGGCGGATGGAGCACTATAAATAGGGGTTCAATTGAACCCCAAACTTTCGATGTGGGATATAAATTTATGTGTAAAAATTTAAAAAAATTACAATAAATAGTGGATATGAACCCATAACTTTAGAAATATAATGTTTCAATGCTAAAAAACTTAAAAGGTTGAACCCCTAGAGGTTAAATCCTAGATCCGCATCTGTGTCCAAGATCATCCCAACCCGCCCAATTGACACAGTACTTAAGACAAGGAGGACCGATAAGATGTTACTAAAAGTTAGTTTTATAATCAAGAAAATGATAACTTTCTTTGCAGTGAATACCTGTGCACCAATGCCATACTCCCGTGAATCAACAGGTAATCCCAGCTCTTCATTAGCTTCAACCGTGTCGTGCCCGTCATCTTGCAGGATGTAAGCACGAAGTTTATGTCCCAAACCTATTCTCCTTCCTTCATGTCCGCGGAGATATACTAAAACACCCCTTTCAGCTTCCTCAATTTGCTTCATTGCAAGTGCCAACTGCTTACCATAGTCGCATCGGGCTGACCCAAATATGTCACCAGTGAGACATTCCGAGTGCACTCTGACAAGGACATCTTTCCCATCTCCGATATCACCCTATCCAAATTGAACCTTGTCATGATTGTCAAGAATAATCAGAAGAATACTCCCTATTCAAACAAATCATGTATTCACAGTATTACCATTTTTTTCCAGATTAGTCAGAGAAATGGAGCTGGCACTGGAACTACAGAAAAGTTGTGATTATGGTCTGGTAATGTTGCTAGTGTTGGGCTGGTAGAACTACAAGATGGTCTAAAGAGAGACATAGCCTGTTAGGCCAAGCTTCTAAAATCATTTTATTTTGAAAAGAGCTTTTTACAGAAGTGCTTTTCACAAAAGTACTTTTGATGAGAAGCACTTTGTGTTTAGCAAAAAACACTTTTGAGCAACAATTAGTGTTCGTCAGGCTTAAAAAATGTTATTCCAAGTGTATTTTCTCACAAGTACTTTACAGGAAAAGCTACTTTGACACACTTTTTCTTCTCTAAAAGATTGGCCAAACTCCTCAGCTTAGGCCAAAAAAAACACCTTTCTCGGAAGAAAAAGCAAGTACTTTTGATCTTGGAGAAGCTCAAACAGACTATTAAAGCCACGTAGAATATGAAAGGAGCTATTTATTCAGCCCTCTAATCACAATTTTGCTTACTTTGACCATGGCAATATGCTCAATTCCATCCAAGACAGACTTAAAACAGTAGGCTTTAAAAGGTCCCCACATTGTTGGTATTGGTGCAGCAGCGGCTAAATCCACCAGTTTCTCTCTTTTCCTTCTATACCTGTTATAGAATATTGAAGTCACTTCTTCTCATTTGACGCTAGACTAATCGGGAAAGAAATAAAAAGCAATTGGCTTTACAAAGTACTCTCTGAAACTAGATATTCATGAACTAGTGGTCAGTCTAGCTATTTTGAGACTGCAGTTACTAGTACACTTCAGTAAATTGGAAAAATTTAGACTTGACCACTTCAGGCATAACTTATAAGCTTATTCGATTTGCCCATCATCATATTTTCCTTTTGACTCTGTTTCTCATTTCTCATGTTGATGTCTATGCAGAATGAATATTGTCAATTGATAAGATAAGTCAACGATTCAGAATCATGCAATGAGACTAAGGCAATCCTGACATTTGAAAGACGTGTTTTATTTGATTCCGCAAAATCATGATTGATTGAAATAGAAAGTATTTAGAATTAACTTTGAAAATTGGACTGGTTGACCCTTGTACTGTGAATCGTCAACGGAGGTTTTTTTTTCCCCACTTATTCTCTGAGTCCCAACTTTTTTTGGTCAAGTTGATAAGTCAATAACCAGAATAATAACCACAAGTAAGGTTTTTAGGTTGTACACCATTTTCAGCCTTCATGAGTACAACCTCAGTTGAATTAACTTTTTTAAAATGCATCTATTTCTCTAACTTGACCTGCATTCAAATTTTGTTACTTCAAGCAGCAAGTGCTCATTATCAAGCTCTGAGTCCCACTTTTCTTTATAATTGATTGAAATAGAAAGTACCAGGAACATCTCAGAAAATTCTTCAATTTCTTCTTTGACATGTCAAAAGGATGTTATCTAGGACTATTAGTGTTAGAATTGTGAAAGCTGTTAATGTTAGTTTGCATTATAAAGTATTTACCTGATCAAATCGGCAATGGATACAATCTTCAAGTTCTCAGCCTGAGCAAATTGGCGAAGCCTCGGCAACCTGGCCATGGAACCATCATCATCCACAATTTCACAAAGAACAGCAACAGGCTCCAATCCAGCCAATACAGCAAGATCAACAGAAGCTTCAGTATGACCAGCTCTTTTTAGGACCCCTCCTTCTCTATACTTGAGTGGGAAAATGTGTCCAGGTCGGTTGAAATCCTCGGGTTTTGAATCACCAGATGCTAGGGCCAAAACTGTTTTTGCCCTATCACGAGCGGATACACCTGTTGTGGTACCATATTTTGCATCCTATCAGATCCAACTAATTGGTGTCAGACAAAAATGAGTCGTGGACACTAAGCAAATATCAGAGAGCAACATGCCCTATAGTATATGCTTTTGACTTTTGAACACGGAGCAAGTCAAACCAGCCCAAGGGCAATCATAAATCATAATAAATTACAACAACAACAACGACAACAACAAAATACCCAGTGAAGCCTCACAAGTGGGGTCTGGGGAGAGTGAGGTGTATGCAGACCTTACCCCTAACTTTGTGGGTTAGAAAAGCTGTTTCCGTTAGACCTCGGCTCAAGAAAAATGGTTTCCAGAACAGGTTTGAAAAGAATGCAAGAGTTTAAAAAAAAAAAAAAAAAAAGCTATGAAAATATTGAAGACAAGAAAGTACTGACAGCAAAATAGTAAAGATAACCAAAGTAACTCATCATAAATTAATTTCTCTTTTTTTATTTTTAATTTCTCTTCTTTTTTTTCTCAGACCGAATAGTAGCTTCTGGAACTATAAAAAAAAAAAAGTAGTGGACAACAGGACATACCACAGAAACAGTGAAAGCAGTACTAAGTTTCTCCTCATTTTCCTTTGGCGGCACCATGAGTGGAAGTTGAAGCCTATCTAGATCTTCACCTTTCATACTTACACACACAATTCCAGTTCCATATTTTACAATGAAGGCCATTGCTTCAGGTGTCACCAATTGTGCTGCCATTATTAGATCACCCTCATTTTCTCTGTCTTCATCATCTACAACAATCACCATCTGCAAGTCTTTTTCCAAATTACTAAGAGATGAAAGTATAAGTTTCGAAGTGTCCTCCTCTAATAGAGGCGGAGAATTAGAGAGTTCTATACCTCAATTGCAGAATTTAGAAAAGAGATAAGTACAGTCCAATGCCTTTTGCTGATCTTATTTACAAAATAGCCAACAAATCTATAGGTTTTGTATATTTAAGTTATAATACACATAATATGTATATTATATACATACATAAAATATACTCAGTGTATATGTTTTGTAGATGTTGGCTAGCGCCACCAAAATTGGAAAAAAAGTCCTTTAGAAAACGAGCAAAAAAAAAAAAAGAAATCCACATCTTAGGAGCAAACTAACCTTGCCCTGACGGATGTCTTCAATAGCCTCCGGAATAGAAGAGAATCCTGCAACGGTCTGATCCAAGTCAAATTCATCAACACCAGAGAGAAACCCACTTCGGTTTCGAGTTATTTCTGCAGCAGGTGTTCCAAAATCTATTTCATCAGATTGATTCTGATTTCCAATTTGTTCTGCTTCGTGATTAACAAAAGAACCATTTTCTGCACCTTGGTTGTTAAAACAAGACCAAACATCGTCTTCTCCTGATATTAGTCTAGCCCTTAGTATTCCGCTACCACTTTTGAAGCTGAAGGGTAACTTTCTAGCAAGACGTAGCGAGGACAAATCTGTTTTGTGGTTTGCTGTAGTTGCCTTGACAAAATACAGACCATGGTCGGATCTAATAAGAAAGAGAACATGAAACACAATTATCTGTGAAGCCTTACATCAGAAGACGAGCTGGAAAGCAAGAGAAGTAAAGTGCTTGACTGATTATACGGCCTGAAATATTCAACTTCTAGGAAGTAACACCCTTTCGTGCACTTCATTCCATACCAATATGGCGATATGCTCATAATCAACTAGTCAGGCCCACACATTCCAGAACATATTACGGAACTACGGTTTTAATCCACTTTTCAAGTAAAAACAACAATTTCCATATAAGCAACGCAGAAAACAAATATAACAAAAATAATCATTGGAGCTAAAACTTTTTGAAAACCCGACATCGTGTTTGGAGCCCCAATTCCAAGATCATGTTTAATTGACAACTAAACCTCAACACCTAACTAGTTTGCCTTGGCTATATGGGTTGTTATATTCATTTCACTCCAGCTGGACCTGTTCCATTCCAATACTCAATACCTTGTCTTTTAGGATAACTTAGTCGTTCTCTAAAATTAGAGGTTCTCTAAATCTCAAAGTTATCCCAACACGGCATACAATCTCTAAGAAAACTAGAAAGACTTGTCAAACAGCAAACCTAATGTAAGTGTACCGAAAAAGTCCAAACCAACCAACTAGACCTTTTAGATACTTTGTTTCCATCGTCATGATAGATTCCAAGAGATTGTAGGTCTTTCCTGAAACAACTTTCCTCCGTGGAACTTTAGGTCCAACCATCATGGTGCTTGTCACATCTATGAACTGGCATATTTGAAGCTCTAGAGAGGACATGACCAAACCATATAAGTTGACATCTCATTTTTTGCTCCATGTGACTGTTTCACCTTCTTCCCGTGTGACTATTTCAAATTCTATTTAATTTTTTAGAGGATTGCACATCTATCCTTAACATCTTAATTCTTGGAAAAAGTGTCGAAACTTTTTTACACTGCAAAAAAAGTGTCGAGATCTTTTTACATGGCAAGTCTAGCTGAGTAGATCTTACGGTAACTCCAGAAAAAGATATACTCCCTCTGTTTCAATTTATGTGAACCTATTTCCTTATTAGTCCGTCCCAAAAAGAATGATCTCTTTCTATAATTGGAAACAATTTACCTTTATGAAATGATTTATAGCCACACAAACCATATGTGACTCATTTAACACCACAAGTTTAAAAGTCTTCTCCTCTTTCTTAAACTCCGTGCCCAGTCAAATGGGTTCACATAAATTGAAACGGAGGGAGTATATATTACAAGGACCTAACTAGTGAGATGAGCATAAAAATGATATCAAACTACTCTAGATCCATGATTTTCTACTCTAGGTTATTTACAACTCTAATCAGTAATCACTATAGAAATGAAGCTCCGTCCATGACCGGTTTCTGGCTTCTTTATCTCGTAAAAGGGACATAAGCAACTTAAATGCAACTTAAATTGGAGTGTGACATTGAAAGTTTAGAAAACAAGACATTGAAAGTTTAGAAAACAAGACAAATCCCAATGGATTCACCAAGACCTTGACCTTTGGAATAACAAAATGCAGGTAAATGAATCTCTTTCTAACAAAGTCCAATCCTGGACTGCAATACTGTGCGTCACATTCATACAAGTCAAGTAGATTGTTCTAATGCATCCTCGACTTCATCTATTGCAGATAGTCTTAAAGTTCCACCAAACTTCAAATCTTTAGGGAATTCCTGTTCATTGGAAGATAAAATCACTTATTTACGACGGATTCCTATTCAAAGAGTGCATAACCGCATGGATAAGCTCACACTAACCCGTCAATTTGGGATCCAAATTCGAGATTTTCCTTGGGAGGTATCGGGAAGGATTTTTTTATCGAAAAATTGGAAGAAAAAATACTCAGATTGCTTTAGAAGCCTCTTGGAGAGGGAACTTCTAGGTGTCAGTGACATAGCAGGCCCAATTATTTCATAATCTCAATAACTCAATTTTCATATGACAAGTAAATCCTGTAGAGGAAAATAAATGAAATATCCACTCGTTACACCCTTTTTTAGCTTTTGCGGTTGTATCTCGGATGCTGATCGTTGATGGCACAATATGTCGTACGCTCATTCTTCAGTAGAGCCTTTATAATGTAAAAACACTACTAGGTATTTAGCTTGAGATCAATAAACAACCGTACTTCTGTTTTCCATACTCTTAAAGTATCTAATCACGGTATTGACTAGTCAAACCAAAATGCCACTGCTACATTGGTAATTTTTATTTAATGTACAAAAAGTTAATCGAATTTTAGTACTTTAAGTATTTGTTACCTCTAAGGAAAGAAAAACTATTTTTAGACAAAAAACATCATCTAATTTTCCATGTTAGTCTATGAAGCAGCAGAACGAATATATCACAGGCAATCAAACCCTTCCCCCCACCCCCAGCTCAGTGCAGTTTATATACACACACTCTTCGTTTACTCTTTCCTACACTAAAGGAGGCGCTTTAATTGCACCTAGCGCTCAAACCCAAAGAGACCTTGGAAGCTTTTCTACACAATCTCGCCTTTGATAACATTAACGAAAATAATATAAAAATAGCGTTTATAATGTGCACCAGTGACAGCTGAGAGAATAAGTACAGCACTATATCTGTAAATTCTCTGTAATGTGGTTTTGCTGCTTTATTACATTCAAAACCCTGTCTCCTCCAATAAACAAATAAACCCTATCCTCTTATTTTAATCAATAGCATACAGAATTTGTCTGTCTTGGTTTCATTAGCTCAATATAGTAGTGCCATCTAAAAATGTATTTTGCTAATCTTGTAATCACACCCCAAAAGATTCCAACATTTTTAATCATAAGTTTCCACATAAATGCATTTTCCAAAGCAAGCATATTTTAGGTCTAGATGTTCCTAAAATCCACCACACACAGCCTAAAAAGAAACAAACTTTAGAAGATTCTTGGAACTAAATACAATACAAAAAGAAATGGGGTCAAAGAAAATGGCCAAAATTAACCAAAGTTCCAGTGATCCTGCATTTTTCGAGCAATAAGAAGAAAAGGGTGTTCAAGAAAGCTCACCTTAAATGGGAAAAAACCATTGAATTTTGAATTGAAGCCATTATTTGTGCTGACCCAAATGAGTATAAAGCTTTAATTTTTTATAGGAATTGAAGAAGGTTTGAAGAGTTATGGATAAAAAAGCTTTTATTCAATAGCATACAGAATTTATCTGTCTTGGTTTCATTAGCTGAATATATTAGTACCATCTAAAAATGTATTCCCCCGTCCCATTTTAAATGTTGCTTTAGCTCAAAAGAATTGTCACGCAATAAGGAATTCAAGACTAAAGTTGGCAATTGTTTTCAACTATACCCTTAACATTAAATAAGCAATATTACGTTTTAATACTATTCAATTTTCAAAAAGCATTTAATAAAGAAGGACAACTTATCAAACTGTACCTTGTATTTTTTTTTCTTAACGGGCGTGAAAAGAGGTAATTTGACAGTTAAAATGGGACGGAGGGAGTATTTTGGCTAATCTTGTAATCTCACCCCAAAAAGATTCCCAACTTTTTAAATCATAATTTTGTACATAACCAACCACATTATCCAAGACAAGCAAATTCACTCACAAAAAAAAAAACTTATAATAACTTGGTCTAAGATGTTCCTAAAATCCACCACACACAGTCTAAAAAGAAACAAACTTTACAAGATACTTGGAACTAAATATAGTAAAAAAGAAATGGGGTCAAATAAAATGGACAAAATTAACCAAATTTCAAGTGATCTTGAATTTTTCAAGCAATAAGAAGAAAAGGGTGTTCAAGAAAATTCACCTTAAATGGGAAAAAACCATTGAATTTTGAATTGAAGCCATTATTTGTGCTGACCCAAATGACCATAAAGCTTTATTTTTTGATAGAACTGAAGAAGGTTCGAGAGATATGGATTAAAAAAACAGTTCCAAGTAGCTGTTAAAGGCAACCACCGCCACTGTTTGGGGATCATGAGAACTTTGAATATGGACCGTTGGATTAGGATGTTTTTGTGATAAAACATTCAACATATACCCTGACTAGTGGTGCAGCGGATAGGGCTGCTCCACGAGGTCTCGGGTTCGAATTCTGAAAATGAAAAAATTCTTGATAGGAGAGCTTTCCCTCAAATGAAGCCTACGTGGAGCGAATCCGGATATAATTGGGCTGCAACGCGAATACCAAATACCAGGTGGGAAACAAAAAAAAAAAAACATATGGCTTTCACTAGTGTTTCATAAACTCCCTAGTTTTATTTGGATAAACTATTTTGTGCTGTTAGTTTAGCAAAATTATATGCGTCCACAACTCAATATTTTTATTGATCAAGCAACCAGAAATTTTCGAGAAATATAACTTTATAACTCAATAAAAAATCTGTTCAATACTTCTTAAGAGTCAATTTGACTAATTTTTGGAGCTAAATTAAATTAGATTAATTTAATATTTTAAATATTACAATTTAAATATTCAAAAATTATACGGAAAGTATTATAAGTTTTAGTTTTTCTCATATCAATATGATGAAAAATATATCTTAAAATATTGGTCAAAGTTCATATAATTTGACTCGCAAAAGATGAAATATGATACTCTTTCCGTCCCAATTTAAATGTCTTACTTTCCTTTTTAGTCTGTCTCAAAAAGAGTGTCTCTTTCTATATTTAATAAGTTCTAACAAGTTTAGGACCACAAGATTTAAAGAAAGACCATAAGATTCAAAAGACTTTCGTTATTTCTTAAATTCAGTGTCAAGTCAAATTAAGACATTTAAATTGGGACCGGGGAGCATGTATTTGGGAATGGAGGGTGTAGTTAATAAAGTTGCAGTACTATATTATCTTTTGGCTTTAAGGTGGTGCAATCCTACTAGTGATAACAAAAACTGGTTCCAAAAGCTGATTACAAATTGATATTTGTCATGTGTATGAAATATTTTACTAGGATTATACGACATGCGTCCACCATGAAAGGTTTCCATTCCATAATAAAGGGAAAACACATAAATACCCTCAACGTATAGTCGGATTAATTATGACGCACCCAACCTTTGCGGGCGACCTATTACCCCCAGTCTTAATTTTTCAGTATTTTAGTGACCTTTTAGCGCTGATTTTTAGTGACCCCCAATTTTTTAACTTACGTGTTGTACACACGCTTTTAAATTTCCAAATCAGCATTATTTTTTAACTCCCTTTTCATTTCACCCCCTTAAACATAAACAAAATTCATTTCCACTCCCCTCTCTCTCTCTCTCTCTCATTGATTTTCACAGCATTTGCACTGTTTACCTTGATAATTTTCAACCGATCTGCCACCACATACATTAATTCGCGTAATACTTAGGGCCTGTTTGGAAAGCCACCTGGTAATTGGAATTGGTGTAATTACTAGGGTAGTAATTACACAACCTAGTAATTACACAGTAGTGTAATTACAACGACCTGTTTGTTTGTCATAACGTAATTACAGTGTAATTACAAGCGTGTTGTTTGGTTGCACAAGTGTAATTACACAGTCAGTTTAATTTAAAAATAAAATTTAATTATGAAAAATTTAAAATTAATATTTAAAAAATATTGCCTTTATAAATGATATAAATTAGCTATTTAATAACACATTGTTTCTTGAAAATATATTAATTAATAATCATATATTTGTAACTAATATTGTAACAAAAATAATTAACATATATTTTTCAAATTAATATTTAATTTTAATTAATTATAAAACTTAAAAGAAGACTTTTTTTGTGAGAACATCATGGATTGGATGTTTGATAAAAAAATAATATTAATAAATATAATGCCATAACATTATTCAAATGTTTGACACAAAAAATCCATCAAATGTAAGTTAAAAATAAACAACATGTAATGTGAAAGCAAATAACTTAAAATTGAAAATATAACCTAAATTCAAAATCCAAAAGAAAAAGTTCAACATAATACTCTTATGTCAAATTCTAACATTACATAAGTAAGTTCCAACGTAACTTAAGTAAATAATTCAAAAGAAAGGAAGTCTATAACCTCATTCACAATGAAATTCTACTTTAATAACGTCACTCGTTATATGTCAAGTTTGTTAATGAATCATTCTTTTCAATATTAAGAGGTGTAGTTTCAAATATTAGAATAATAACACGGTTATGCTAAATGAATAAAATAAAAAAATACGAGCAATTACATGGAACCACAAGAAGTAAAGGTTGGGAATGAGAAGAAAGAAAATGAAAAATAAATAATATAAAAAGAAAAATACATTAAATAAAAATAATTAAAAAGTAAAAATAAAAAAGAAATTAAAATAATAGAAATAAAAAAAATATTAAAAATCAAAAAAATTAAAATAATTAAAATAAAAAATAAAAAGAAATTAAAGTAAAAAAATAAACAAACTAAAAAGTAACCCTGTAATTACAGGGTGTAATTACACCCATTCTCGGCCCCCTTGGAGAATTGGAGAGTGTAATTACACCCGTCAATTACACCCAATTCCCGCTAAGCGTGTAATTACGTGGTCAAACAAAACAAAGCGTGTAATTACAATTACACCCAATTCCAATTACCTGGGTGGCTTTCCAAACAGGCCCTTAGTGATTTCTAGGGTCGTTTTTGCATTCTCAAGTTTGGTGAAGTTTGTTTTCTTTGAAGAAGGCTATCATTCGTGATTTTGCAGGTTTAGATTTTTTCGTTTTGTGTATTTTGTAGTGTATTTCTCTACTGATATAGTTTGCTTGTTAGGGTTTTGACACATTTAATTATTTGCTTGCATTCTAGGGTTTTGAATCGGGTGTTTGTTAATCTAGGATTTTTTTTAGTAGAATGAGGTAAATGAACGAGTAACTTACAAGCTGGCGATTTTGTTAAAAATCATATGTTTCCTTTGATGTTGCTTGTTGGTGAGAAGTTTTGTTGCTTTGTAATTTAAGGGTTTTGTTAAGTATTGTTGCTTTGTAACTTTCAAGTATGGCTGATTTTATTTATGTTACATTGAGATGGTTTTATGGTGGGGTATTTGATTTAAGCAGTGGTGTGCCAAGATATGAGGGTGGTAATTGTACAGAATTCTTAGATGTTGGTGTTGATAGGTTGTCATATTTTGAGCTTAGGGACTACATAAAGGAATTAGGATATAGTCCAAGTTGTGATTTTAAGGTGAAGTCCCCTAATAGTGACATTCTTGTAGATATACTTACTGACAAGGATATTTTTGACCTTTCCCTAAGTTTGAAAGATGGGGACATTGTGGAGATTTATGTACGCACATATAGATGAACCAGATGTGCCCCCATTGCCTTTGGAATATATTGTTCCCAACAACCAAACAAAAAGTGATGCTTTTAATAAAGTTGGTGAGGGTATCCAATGTGAACCAAATGTTTCTCAAAGCAACCCTAATGAGAACCCAGCCACTGAAAATACACCACTTGAAACTGCAGCAACTACTACTTCACCCTCTCAATTTCCCACTAATTCTTCAACCCCACAAACGAAGCTTTCTTTGAAAATTCACCCAAAACAAGCGAACACCGAGATGGTAAAAATGCAAAGCAAGTAAGTAGTGACCATGTTGACTCTCAATCAACAGATTCTGATGTTGAATCTGATGTAGAATCATACCATGTGGCAGTATTTGATGGTCCAGATGGTGATGATGGATCTGATGTACATAAGGAAGTTAAAACATTTAGGGCTGAAAGGAGGGCTTATAAGAGAAGGACTAGAAGAAAGAAAAAGGGGCAACCTAACCTTGATGATGTACCTTTAAGTGAAGTTGAACAAGACATAGGATTTGATGAAACAGAACCTAATAAAAGAGATTTGGAAGGAAGGGTAGGTGGTGATGAACCCTTTTACTTTAGTTACGATGCATATAGTTGTACATCGATGAGGATGATTTGAGGAGGGGTAACCTTGAAACCTAAAAGGGAAAGTAAATACATAAGGTTTGACCCTGCATGTAATAAGGTAGTATGGCAGCTTGGTATGATTTTTCAGAGTGTTAATGAGTTTAGAGATGTTGTGACTAGATATTCACTTTAGAAGCATATTCAGTTAGATAAGTTTGTCAATGAGCCTTCAAGGGTGAGGGTCACATATAGGGATGGTTGTCTTTGGTTAATTTATGCTAAACTGGACAATTCAACCAAGAATTTTCAAATCAAAACATACTATCCTAAACATAGATGTGTTCAGACCACAAGGAACTATATGTGCAATTCTAAGTACCTAGCCAGCCACTACAAAGATAGAATTACTGAACAACCAAACATCAGAATTTGCAAACTCCAAGAGGCAATTAGGAAGGAACTTGGTGTACATGTTGGCAGGTCCACTGTTAGGAGAGCTAGATCTAAGGTTTTACTAAAGATCATGGGTGATCAAGAAAAAGAGTTCGGAAGAATACTTGATTACAGAGATGAAGTGTTGAAAACAAATCCAGGAAGTACTTGTGTGGTGAATGTGTCTACTACAGAATTTGCTGAAGATGGTAGGCCTTGTTTTTTAGGTTTCTACATCTGTTTTGATACCTTGAAAAGGTTATTTTTGAGTGGTTGTAGAAGCTGCATTGGGTTAGATGGCTGTTTCTTAAAGGGTTGTACCAAGGGTCAACTGCTAGTTGTTGTGGCTAAGGATGGCAACAACCAGATGTTGCCAATTGCTTGGGTTGTTGTGGAGTATGAGAACAAAACCACATGGACTTGGTTTATGAAAATATTGATTGAAGACTTGAACTTAGGGGATGGGACTGGTTACACAGTCATTTCAAATATGCCGAAGGTACTAAACTATTGATTTTATATTGTTTATGTTGTTACACTTTGCTGATTTTATATGCAGAAGGTACTAAATTGTTCCTTTTTCAGGGGCTTCTTGCCACTATAAAAGAGCTCCTACCAGAAGTGGAGCAGAGGCAATGTGCTACACACATCCTTGCAAACTGGTCAAAAGATTGGGGAGGCCTTGAAAGAAGGCTGATTTTTTGGAAATATGCTAGAAACACATTTGAGGCAGATTTGAGGAGAAATTTGGACAAATTAGAGCTGCTTGGTGGTGAGAAGATTGTTGAGGATTTACTCTACTACAAGGAACACACTTTTTGTAAGGTATACTTTAATACTGAAATTAAGTGTGACATCATTGACAATAATATGGCTGAGAGCTTTAATGCTTGGATCTTTCCTGCAAGACACAAGACCATCATAACCATGCTAGAAGAGATTAGGATGAAGGTAATGACTAGGATAAGTGTGATGAGGTCTTTTGCAAACACTTGGGTCACAAGAATATCTCCAATGGCATTAAGGACATTAGAAGAAAACATGGCGAAGTCAATGAACGTAATATTGTGTTTAATGGTGAGCATGGGTTTGAGATTCTTGATGGTCCATATCAGCACAGATTGATATTGTCAATGAGAAATGTAGTTGTAGGTCATGGCAGCTCAAAGGAATACCATGTCCACATGCCATTTGTGCCATGTTATACAAGAAGTATGAACCTATTGACTATGTCCATGAATACTATAGCAAGAAGAACTGGTTCAAAACCTATTGTCACTACATTCAACCAATGACAAATATGGCAATGTGGCCTAGGTCTGCTAATCCTGCTATTGCACCACCAATAATTAGAAAAATGCCAGGCAGGCCCTCAAAAGCAAGAAGGAAGGAGACCAGTGAAACAAAGAAATCTAGAAAAATGCCAAGAACTGGCATGCTGATAACTTGCAGCCAATGTGGAGGTAAAAACCACAATAAAAGAGGTTGTCAGAGGGTATGTCCTTCCTACAATTTTCTTAACTTTGCACTGCACTATTGAATTTTTATGACTTTGCATTTTACTTGTAGAGTGGAACATGGGCTGCTTTTGCTGCTTCTCAAGCTAGTATTGCTTCTTAAACATTTGATGCTTCTCAAACCAATGATGCCTTTCAAACTAATGATGCCTCTCAAACCTTTGCTGCTTCTCAAACCAATGCTGTTTCTCAAACAACTGTTGCTTCAAACAATGTCCCAAGGCCAAGGGGGAGACTAAGAAAAGCACCTGTGGTACCTGAAACTCCCCCAAGACCAAGAGGTAAGCCAAGAAAAGATCCTAATGTGCCTAGTGCTCCTCCAAGACCAAGGGGAAAGCCAAGAAAAGAACCTGCAGTTGCTACTCCAAATCCTAGAGGAAGGCCAAGAAAGGTAACAGAGGTTGTTGCTAGTCTTGCCCCTGCTGTTCTCAAAAGAGTTGATTCTGAGGGTCCCCCTTCTTACCCAAATAAAAGATCTGAAACAGTTGGTATGGGAGTCTTTGTTGCCGAAAGTGGTTATACATCCCTGAATGTAAGTTTAATATTTTCTTTACAATGGCATTGGTATGTGAATTTGTGAAGTGACTAATTTTCAAATTTGTTTATTGCGGATGGCATGCCTACTAGTAGAGTCTTTGAATTTTGGTGGTAAACATCAAGCAAGTCAGCCTATAAGATCTGCTGAAGTCACAAGAGACCTTGGTCATAAGGTATATTGACTGAAATTTCTGTAGCGGCTTGAATTCAGGTATATTGGATCGAAATGAATTCGGTCGATGCATTGGACGATTCAATTCAATCTAATTGAATTCATGTACATTGACTGGTAGTTGGGAAGGCTAATGAGAATTGTAACCATTCAATATCATCAGCCTATAAATAGCCTATTAAGCTATCCATTTCAACTCATCCCTACACTATTCTTTCTCATTCAAACAACGAATTTCATAGCAAAATGCCTCTAGGTGAAGATGAAGTGATTTACTTCGAGAAGAAACTAACCAAATCATACGTTGACAGCGATGACTTTGTAAGTGTTATTTTGCAAACTTATTTCAATTGATGTGTTTAACTATTCATAATGCCTCATGTATTTTGTGCAGATCCTACCTTCTAACATACAAGATTTTCTTCCAAACACAACTACACAAGCTGTTGTTTTCTACGAGCAGCGTGAATACAATATGATGTATAAGGTTGGCGCGCATACCCGCCTCTGCCAAGGGTGGAAGGATTTCACTGATGCAAACCTTCTAAGGAAGGGACACGTCTTATGCTTTAATGGTTGTGAACATAATGAGAAAGTAACCTTCTTTGTTAATATCAAGAGGGAAGTTATCAAAATAGATTAGGTTTCTCCCTATTATGTAAAGTTTATGAATTATCAATGAAATCTATATCTATGAACTTTATCTTTATCTATGGTTTTTCTTCTCAAGTTGAATGAAAACAACTTTTTAATTGAACATCCATGACAAGAAACTTCTTCAACTTACATACATAAAGTGAATAACAATCACTTAAACATCCTTCAACATACAAACATGTAATCCTACTATGGCAATCGACATTGGTAATGCTTGTTCAAAAACACCCAATAAACCAAATAACAACACCAAAGAAATACAAAAACAAAAACTTGTTAATAGTAAAGCATCTACCCCTCTTCTCTTGTTCAAGCTTCATCACTTTCATCTCTTCTTCAAGCGTTGACACTTTCATCTCTTCTTGACCTTTAACACTTTCATCTCTTCATTTGTAGTGATATTCTCATTATCGATGGCCATTTCACTATTGTCATTACCAATATCTCCATCAATGCAAGAAGACTCTCCTTCTTCCATTTCATTTGTCAAACCAACTTCTTCCGCCATTTTCTTCTTCAATTCCACTGCTTGCTCTTCCATTTTCTTCTTCAATTCCACTGCTTGCTTTTCCATTTTCTTAATCAATTTGTGAATAACAAACTTAGACCTTTCATCAACAGGATCATCCCTTCATTCAAAGAACTTACATTTCTTAGCCTATAAAATAAATTCAACTCATGTTAGGCACCGTAATGTGGTAAATAAGGCACGCAAAATTAAAAAAAAAAAAAATCGTACCCTATAGAATGGGCATGTCCAAAATCTTCTTCCGGATTATTAGGAGACCAAGAAATCTGCATTTTTAATAATACTCCGTGCTGGCATCGCACAAGAAATCTGCATTTTTAATAATACTCTGTGCTGGCATCGCACTTGACGCTTCATCTTTGGATCATCATTTTGAGTACAAAAATTGTTCAACTCCGATTTGAACTCTTTCATTAAGAACCCTAGAAAAAAATTAAGTGAAAGATATAACATATAAATAAAAGATGAGAATAATAATGAGATTGGAGAAAATAATACTTACCACTAGAATGCATGGCGCATATTTCAAATTTTTTTTTTTCTTCAAGCTTTGGCAACAATGGAGTCAAAATTAGAAAATGAAGAGAGAAGGAAGAGAAAATAAAGGGGGAGGGAGGTGGGGCGGGTTTTTTCCCATTATTTTTTAGCCACGTGGCAAAAAATAACAGGTCAAATGCCCCCTCACGCGCTGCTTGGTCATGTAGTCACGCACAGTGCTAGCACAGCGCTAAAAGGTCACTAAAATACTAAAAAATTAAGACGCGGAGGGGGGGGGGGGTTATACGTCGCCCTCAAAGGTTGGGTGCGTCATAATTAATCCGACTATACGTTGGGGGGATTTTTATGTATTTTGAAAGACTATATATGGAACTTAACCAGCTCTACAGATGATATATTATTGCAAGGGTGAGCCGCAATCGGTACTACTTAAATTGCCTTTGTATAGCCTTTTATATGCCATGCTTTTTAAAATATAGCCGGGTTTTGCATGCTTTTGAAATATATCCTCTCTTTTTTTCAGAAAAATTCAGCAAACGTTTCTGAATTTCAAATTCACAAAAGTTTATTGAATTTTATGGTAGATAAGTTGAAAATCATAAAAGTTTTATTTTTTTATTTTTTTTATCTTTGTCCCAGAGAACTTTAACAGTTTTCAGTATTTTTAAGCATGAGAAAATATGTATATTTTTTTGAGTTAAAAATAACAGCTATTTTTCAAAAACTTTAGAAAATTTAGCTATTTTGTAGAAATTATCTTTCAATTTTTCGCCCCTTCTCTAATACATCAGGGCTGGAAACCAATGCTAAGTCCAATATTTATTGTGCATACATGATGGCTCAGGATATTCAAAACTTATATTGGGGTGCCCGTTGGGTGCCCGTGCTACGCAATGAAGATTAATAAACAAGTGGGATTATAATAGTAGTAAACATTAGATTCTTTGAGAATGTCAGTGGGCGCAGCACAAAATGACGATCTGCCATGGACTTAGGTTTTTGAGAGACTTTTTCTCGAAAGTGAATCTTGATATTGTGTTCGTTATTTGAGTATTACTTTACTACTATATAGAAGCATGGGTTTTATTCATGCTTCGTCATCGGTCACTCTTTAGAAAAATAAAAATAAAAAGGATGGATCCCATACTAAAAACACCAAGCAAAAAAAAAAAAAAAAAAAAAAAAAAAAAGTGGACCCCACCATCTCCAAACTCATGTAAAAAAAAAAAAAGTGGACCCCATATTACAAAAATCAAGCAATATCAAAAAAAAAAAAAAAAAAAAAAAAAAAAGTGGACCCATATTAAAAAAACAAGCAATGTCAAAAAAAAAAAAAACGTGCACCCCATATTAAAAAATCAGACAATATTCATGTAATTCCCAAAGTATCCCCATTAAGTCAATAATGGTGGATTCATTGCCACATGCGTATCAACACATTAGTGGGAGCAAATGAAATTAATGTACAGCAAAAAACATGGACCTCATATTATTGTTTTTAGTCAAAAGGTTAAGTAGCCAAACCATACAATTTCCTTTCTTTTCTTATATTATCCTGAGATCTAATCTAGATATTTAACTGTTGTATTTGCTATTTCGCCATGTCATTTATTTGTTATGTTTATTTATTTATATTTTAAAATAAGATAGAATTTAATTACTTTTTCATTTTTTTCCTTACTCTAATAAATGTGAAAAGAGATTAATATCGTAAAAAAAAATAATATTAAATGGAGATCAAATAATTAATAAGGTAAATTAGTCAAATTATAATTCTAATTGACGTTTCCTTAAAAAATTGTGCAAAAGATAACATGACAAGTAAAATGAGCTAAAGCAAGAATATTTACCAAAAATTAAAAAATAGTAGTTCTTCGTTTAAATAGAAAATCAAATTTCTATTTTGTTTCGTTTTAAACATGTAAAATTAATTTATAATTTGAATTAGAATTATCCAAATCAAAATTTGATAAAAAAAATAATAAGTATTGTTTAGGTCCAATCTACATACATTAACAATAGAATATTTTACACCTTTAAATTAATCGAATTAAAATTCAAAGCATCAATTGATGCTTAAATATTGCTATTGTTTTGTCTCAAGGAAAGGAAAATAGTTTCCTTTTAAACAAGTCTTCTCTTTTAAAAAGTATTAATAAATTTTTGCAAACATTGTATTCGTAACAAACACTAATATAATAAAGTTTTGGATACGGAGCACAAACTATAATATTATATTAATGTTATATTAATCGTGTTTTGAACATAGTGTATGTCTCTATATATATATATATATATATTATCACTACCCAAACACAACTACATACGTATAGATATACTATAATCTAAAGTGTTGCACACGAGCATACGCCATCTAGTTATATATTATCAGCATAAGACATAAATTAGTAGTAGTAGTGGTGGTGTCATTTTCCCTAGTAAAATGCTCTTGACCTTATCCTTAAATGACTTGAAAATCATTGCCTTTTTGAAATGAAATTTCAGATCATATTATCAATTGCACGTAAAAGAAATAGATATGTTTTTTGTGTGAGCAAAATTTCATTTTTATCTGTTTTAATTTTTTTTTCTATTTAACAATTCAATATTCGGAATTTATTGATTTGATTAATATAAATTCATATTGAGTAGAGCCACTTAATGAGTAAATCACTCTGCCAAAAAGTTGTGTGTATTACATGGAAAGTTGTTTGTTGCTCCTGCAACTTAAGGTCTGCCCAGACGTTTATGTGGTGTGACAGTTTGGCATGTTCATCTTCTTCTTTTTCCATCTGATGTTTGACATTTGCTTTGGGATTTGTCGAATTCAGATTTGTTTGAGGAAGTATCACTTTGGGCGTAAAGTGATTTCTATCAATAACTAACGCTCAATTATCAAACCCTAGATATCTGGTTAAGGATGGAATGAAGCTTATTCTCACCGCAACCCATTGAGAAATTTGGACCATTATTCAATTTGTATGAGTCATCCTACAATGGTACAATTTGTCTCCCACTTGTTTGATGAAACCACAAAACAATGTATGAAAAATTATATGATGCGTTACTGAGAAATTTTAATTTTGTTGCCACACATATCTTTTCTTTTACTTACTTCTGAGTTTTTATCTACTTTTTGATTAATTTTATTTGTACTAACAAGTGAAATAGGTGAAGGAAAAGTTGGTGTAATTATAAGAGTTGTCGTTGTGTGATCAGGAGGTCACAAGCTTAAGCTGTGGAAACTGTGATCAGGAGGACACAAGCTTAAGCCGTGGAAGCATTCTTGCACAAGAGGAGGTCACACGTTCAAGTCGTGGAAACACTCTTGCAGAATGCAAAATAAAATTGCGTATAATATACCTAATGTGATCCGGCCTTTTCAGGAACTCTGCACAAGCGTGTATTGGGTCGCCCTCTCCCTTTCTTTTGATAGTGATCAAATTGGCAATAAATATTAATTAGGGTCCTACTAATTAAATGTAGATTTTTTCTGGTTAGCCAAACAATTAAGTTAAATTGAGTTCTTACACACATATCTTGCACTGTCATGTGATCATTTCTTTCCTAATTTAGCATCGAAGTTCCAACCATATGTTGCTATATAAGCACATGGTAGGTTTGAAGATCAAATTTCTAAACGAAAAATACACAAAACCAAATACTCCGCCATTTCAATTTATCGATGCACTTTCCTTTTTAATATATTTAAAAAGTATTTCAATACTTTGGAATTTCTATTTTATTTTTAGAAGTTATTTGGTTCAAAACAAGGTTATTCCAGGATCATAATACCTCACCTCCTATATAGGATAATATCAAGATTTTGTCATAAATTTTGTACCAATATTAGTTAAAATATATCCATATTAAACGGTGGATAAATGTAATCCCAAATTTAATGGCGAGATTTGTATTTTAATCCCAGTAACCAAACGGCCCTTTAATAAATTAATTTATAACCCACATACATATTTATGACTCATTTTAAAAAATGCTGAAAAGATCCTAGCGATTCATCAAATTTGTGATCAAAATCTTGATGATCACGATAATTTCTTGTTAAGGTAAGTGTTGTGACTGAAATCCTGACAATTCATCAAGAGCTTCAATTCATCATAAATTGACGTTAAGGAAGCCTTTGCCCAATATCATTAAGGAAGCTTTGCCCAATATCATTAAGGAAGCTTTGACGATCCGCCAGAATTTTACTTCATTCATATTCAAAAAACTTTTAACTATTTTTCTTTCTTAAATTTCGTAACCTATAAACTGCATCGCTTCAAACTAGACGAATTGCTGCTACTTCTACTAATTATAGTAAGAGAAAAATAACGACTCAAAGAACACAAGACAGCTAACAAGGCAGAGGATAAAATGTCCGTCACGGGTATGTAATACCAACATATCACATGTGTCGCTTTCTATTGTCCTTTTCAATCAACCAAAAATCAAATTTCCTTTTTTCTTGATAAGAGACTAAGAAGAGTGACTTAAATAATTAAAGGAGTTCATTACACAAAATCCAAGTCAAAAAGCAGTCGTCCCCACCTCCCTATTCCCACCACTTTTTCTCAAAATTTCTTTCCCACCACTTGCCAATGGCCATAACACTATGTACAAGTAGACAACTACCATTTTACAAGTAGACAACTACCATTTTACTTGGCCTGATACTGTGTTCTTCCTGGTCCAAGACGAGAACTTGAAAGTAAATATTCAATAGTGAGCTAGGTTTTCACCTAATAAAGGGCTTTTACGCTTCAAGGGTGATAAGTTTTATTACGCGACTTCAATAATCCAGTTAAGGTAGGAAGTTTTGTGTCTACAATTATTTTTGTGATGATGCTTGTATTGAACTTCTTTGCTTCCATAAGTCCAGTTTGGGTAAAAAGCTTTGTGTTGGAATTGTTACTAATGCATGAATTGAACTTCTTTGCTTTAAAACATGCCAATTAATTCTTTATATTTTTTCTATTTTTGGGGTCACGCCGTCACGGGCATACCATAGAATCATAATCAAGTTCATTCTTAATTAATTTGCTTCTTTGTTTTCATACATGGTAAATTCTTTATTTTTCTTCTATAGAATCATACGCAAGTTCATTCATAATTTGCTTCTTTATTTTCTAAGTTCTTTAATTTGCTTCTTAATTTTGGTGTCACATGCTGATTATAAAATCATATTCATTATTTTCTTCTTTGCTTTCATACATGCTAATTAATTCTTCATTTTTTTCTTCCTATTTTGGTGTCACAGGCAGCTCCAATATTTTAAGCAAGTCTATTCATTACTTTCATCTTGAAATATATACAACTTGATTGGATATTCTTAAATCACAGGTAAAGTATCATTGTCTTGCAATCGTGATAGTTAATTTACATTCATCAAGTTCAAATTCTGAATCCAGTTCTCTGACTGACAACAAGTAGTTAATGTCAACTCCAAATTCTCCCCTCCCTACCCATACTTCTCCTACCTCCACCACCAATCACCTTCATCGTCGTCGCTTCTCACTTCCACCATGGAAAGGTGCAAAACCAATCCCACTAGCCATATCCATATTTATAGGCCTAATTTTTCGCTTCGCCATTCCAAAACCTCACCAACTCTCCACTAAAGCGTGGCAACTCCTAGCCATTTTCCTCACAACTATCTCGGGCCTCATCCTAGGCCCGTTACCGGTGGGCGCATGGGCTTTCCTCTGCCTCACACTCACCGTAGTCACAAAAACTTTAACATTTGCCGCGGCATTTGCTGCTTTCACTAATGAAGTCATTTGGTTAATTGTTGCATCATTTTTTTTCTCAAGAGGTTTTATTAAAACTGGTCTTGGTGATAGAATTGCTTTGTGTTTTGTGAGTTGGCTTGGGAAAAATACTTTGGGCCTGTCATATGGGCTGGTTTTGAGTGAGGCAGCAATATCTCCAGCTATTCCAAGTACAACTGCAAGGGCCGGTGGGATTTTTTTGCCCATAATTAAGTCATTAGCTGTCACTGCTGATAGTCACCCAAAAGATGGTTCTGCCAAGAAGCTTGGGGCCTATCTTGTTCAATCTCAGTTGCAGGTTAGCATTAATTTTTTAAGAGCTTTAAGACAGTTTAAGTTATATACATCATTGGTCATTATTATTTTTACATCAATAAGATCACCTTTATGTATTGTAGTCGGTAATTAATTTGTTTGGTTTTCAAGATTAAAAGTTTATATTTTAAAGAGGCTTACTTGTAGGTATTTTTTGGGTGAGCTGATTGTACACTGAAGTTGTATAGAACTTAAGCTCGTTATTTAATGAGTTTACCTTATAGACTGCGTAAATATTTTTTTACACATCATATTATCAAAGAAATATCTGTAATCATCCAATCAAAATGGGATTTTAATCTTAAAAATAGGGATACAACAGGTTAAGGTTCCAACAGTGTAAAAATTCTTTACGATGGATATTTGTTGAACTCTTGTTTAAATTATTCACTCAGTACTATATGTTTTATTATAGGGCTTAACTTCTATGCACTGACCATATTAAAAAAAAAAAAAACTATCTGATCACATAATATATGTGACCATATACATAAATGGTATTAGCAACTTGGGTTAGCCTAAAAATAAGAAAAACAACAAATTTACATTTATAAGAATAAGGCTATAAATTATATAGACCAATAATATAGAACTGTTTTTTTATATTATCAGAATAGTCTAACTTATTATAGTAGGCCAATTACCATTTTTTATTAGGTTTTCAATTAAAGCTGATCATAAAAATTCACCTTTAATGGGTTATTCTCTGTCTGACCTCAGTACCATCTTTGGTGAATCCTAGCTAATTAAAGCATTTTCACCATAATACCTAGTAATCTAATGTGATATAGTCCAACACAAGGTTTTTAGCCTGTCATTTAGGCTAAATATGAATATGTAGATTAAAATTTAAATCAAAATAAAACAAAAATTACCTAATGGATAGAAGTTGTGCTCACAAAGAGATGGAAATATAGTAAACAGTAAACTTTTATTATAGAGAGAGAGAGAGAGAGAGTATTTTTACAAGTAGAGAGAAGGGGATCTGTGAAAACCTGCCTTCTTTCTGAACTAAATGATCCTTTTTATAACGGATTAATACGAATACTTACAAAATAAAATGGCCGACAAGTGGCCAACAAAGTAAAGCACTATTGTGAATGCTTTTACAAAGTAAAATACAGATAAAGACTTTTTAGAAATTTGAAAAAAGAAAATTGCAATGATTAAAGGGAAGAAAGAAAGAAAATAAAGTAAAATGATTACAAAAAATAAAGTAAAACTTACTTTATTAAAGCAAAAGTGTCTTTTATAAAAGTCTTTGTCTGCTTTTCAGCATTATTGCTGAATACTGGGTTCGTCGATCACTTCATCTTTTTTTACCCGTTGTTTTTTTGTGGAGGTGGAAGGTGCTTCCCGTTGACTTTTGAATTGAGCCATGAATTGTGTAAAATCCTCATTATTATCAGGATCTTGAGATTCGCCTGCTAGACATGTCTGTGCTTCATTTACATCATCGTCTGCATCATCATTTTCATTATCTGTGGTATTACCTACTGATGCCATAGATATATCCGAAGGGATCTCAATGTCCAGATTTTTTATTAAATCTTTCTTGAATTCCTCCATGTAGGCGGCTATCATTTCGTCTTTGGATATAACTCCTTTTTTCATCTGGATCCTTCTAGCAATGTGCTGGAAGGGACTGGGAATTTCCCTTTGTCTGGAATTAATTGAGTCTCTATAACTGGCTACAGTAGTCTCAGTTTGGTCTATCAACTCTTGTCCAGGAATTGTTCCATCAGCAGATTTCTGTACTAATTTCTTCTAGAATTTTGTATAAAAAATCCTGTTGAGACAAGGTATATTTTGTGGGGTATTGCCCACTTCCACAGACCATTTCATGATCCAGGAGATAGAGAATTCAATGAAAAAATACATATTGGCAATTCCTTCAAAGAACGCAGTATTAGTTTCCAAATCTATAATTTTTGGAGAAACTTCAACCCATTCAGTATATAAACTTTTAAAGGGTTTTGGTAAAATTTTCACAGTTGGACCGTAATGGATCCACCATTGACAAAACCAGTTTGGAGTGCCTTGTTTATAAACATTGGTTATCATCCTTTAAATGCTTTAATATTAAGTGCTAAATTACATGGTTATGATTATATGTCAGGTACTGAAGTTATATATATTTGTTATATGATATATTTTAAGCCTTTATTTACAATGAATCCTATGTGTAAAATCATGGATTTCAAAAATGAAACTATTTTGATAGAAACTAATTTTGGCAAATCCAAAGTTGTTACTCGAAGACCTATTAGATGGGATGAAATTGATTTTCCCAAAGAATGGGTCATAGAGGGAGCAGCTCCTCCTCAAAATAATATTAATACTGTTTCTGAAATTGAGCAAGCCCCAAATGGGACTATTAAATTGAGGTTTTCTGAACTTCCCTCTTTATTAGATAAAGCTGAAAGTCATAGCATCAGCACCAGATCTAGACTAACTAGATCAAATTCTTCGTGTCTTTCTTATATTTCGCTAGTTGATTATATTGTAAAGTCTCCATCTAGAGCTTCAAATTCTCAAATTAGAGAAACTGATGATAATAGAATAAGTAGTCTTAAAATTGATCAACATAATATTGTTACGGGTATCCAGGACATAGAATTAACCGCGTCTGACATGGATTTTGATGGTATTTAATGGATCAAGTCCATAAAATTGATTTTAGTCGGGGATCACCCGCAAGAGAAAAAATTAGTAATGAATTTTATATGCCTAGATGGGAACCATTTAGAATGCTTTCTTTTTTTTCTTTTTTTTTTTTTTCTTTTTTTTATAGCAAATTTTCATAAAAACGAAACAAGGATTTTTCAAGAAGAAATTTATAAAGATCTTTCCCAAGACAATAAGATTATATCCTTTGTTCCTTGGTTTATGGCAAAATATGTCGGAAATTATATTTCTGTCTTGGAACGTGAATACAAATTGATTAATGGAGAAATCACTAATACAGTATTTCCTTCACAACAATCTTTTCAAATTGGTAAGGATGATAAGATCCTTCATTTTGCAGCTTTTTCAAAATTATTTGAAAATGATACTTTACAAGTTACTGCTAGGCATATTAATAATATGCTAAAACAACAAAATTATGCTAATATTTACATGAATATTTTGGGTGAACAAATTCTTTCACTTCATGATAAAATTGACAAACTATTTTCTCAAATAGAAAAATTACATGATTCTACCCTTAATAAGGAAAAAAAGCAGGAAGTTGTCACTACTCCAAGTATACAGCCTCCGCCTGAAATCAAAGATTTTAAATTAAAATCTTTTTCAGAATTAGCTCAAATGCTTGATGAGAAATTCGAAGGTTTACATATTCGTCCTTTAATAGCAGAAGATGATGATAATTTTCCTAATACGGATTACAAGGTCAAAGTTGCAGCAGATATTAATAAAATTGATGAATATTATGCTGATAAACCTGTGCAAAGGATGTACTACTATCCTAGATCTACTCCTCAAGATATCTTATTAGAAGAACATGAGCATGTTATTACCAATAGTTATAGTGGTAAAGAAATCTATGAATGGAACATAGATGGTTATAGTGAAAGACAGATTTATTGTACCATACATAGAATGTTGATGTATAGTACGATATGTAAGGCTAATAGGAATAATGAGCGAAATATCGCAGATATGATTATCGCTGATTTTATTGATCAATTAAAAGGATGGTGGGATAATTATTTAACCCAACAACAGTGTGGTAATATCCTGAATGCTGTAAAAAGGGAGCAAGGAACTTCTCAAGAACCACTTGTAGTTCCAAATGCTGTTTATTCATTGGTTATTAATATTATAGAACATTTTTCAGGAAGATGGTCAGATAATAATGAAACCATTAGGACCATGCTTCAGAATTTAAGATGAACCCTTACTTCATTTAGGTGGTATAAGGATGTATTTCTTTGTAGGGTTATGGAATTACCTGAGTGCAATGACACTCATTCGAAATCCAAATTTATAGATAGATTACCCGCCCTTTTTGCAGAAAGAGTTAGAAAAGCTCTTAGAAAAGGAGAAGCTAGCATCAATTATGATGACTACACTTATGGTAAGTTAATAGGAACATGTATGCCGGAAGGTTTAGCCTTATGCAATGAGATCAAGCTAAATTAGCAGATTAAGAGACATGAGACCACAGTTGTAATCCCCGTCTAATAAAGGAAGGGGAGGACAAGGAATTAATAAAGGAGCAGGCCGAGGCATGCGTTCTTGCCCAAATGGGCAACAAAAGGCTAATAGTCGATACCATTACAGGATCTTCCAGTAATACTAAGGAAGAAATTACATATCAGCAATATCTAGATTTTATAAAATCCCAAAAGTAGAAGGATAATATGCCACCTTCATATTCCAATGCCCTCACCGGTGATGATCATGAGGACACTGATTCATATGAACAAAATGACAACAGAGAGTTAATAATTCTCATCGAGAATGAAGACCTCCAATTGAGAAATGAACCTTGGCAAATAATGCAAAGGTATTTTGATGCAGCGTCATATGCTATAATTACTTATAAATATCATATGAATTATGAGCTGGTTCTTTCATCTTTAGGATCAGCAAAATTCAACATTTCTACCCTGCTAATAGCAAAAAGGTTTATAACTTTTCCAAAATCATTATAAAAAGGATTTTCTCTCCAAATGAATGGGATTAAGTACTTTAAAGGAAAGGGATTATATCCATCCTGATAAAAAAATCCCAGTTAAATTTAATTATTGGGATTATGTTGAAGGCTTTAATAAAGTCTTTTTATATGAAAATCCTAATAAGAAACATTCATGGTTTATAAAAATATGTGCCAATGTTTATAAACAAGGCATTTCAAATTGGTTTTGTCAATGATGGATCCATTACGGTCCAATTGTGAAAATTTTACCAGAACCCTTTAAAAGTCTATATACTGAATGGATTGAAGTTTCTCCAAAAATTATAGATTTGAAAATTAATACTACGTTCTTTGAAAGAATTGCCAATATATATTTTTTTCATTGAATACTCTATCCCGTGGATCATGAAATGGTCTTTGGAAGTGGGTAATGCCCCACAAAATATACTTTGTCTCAACAGGATTTTTTTATACAATTAATACAGAAATCTGCTGATGGAACTATTCCTGGACAAGAATTGATAGACCAAATTGAGACTACTATAGCCAGTTATAGAGACTCAATTAATTCCGGAACAAAGGAAATTCCGGTCCTTCCAAAGACATTGCAGAAGGATCTAGATAAAAAAAAGGAGTTATATCCAAAGACGAAATGATAGCCGCCTACATGGAGGAATTCAAGAAAGATTTAATAAAAAATCTGGACATTGAGATCCCTTCGGATATATCTATGGCATCAGTGGGTAATACCACAGATAATGAAAATAATGATATAGATGATGATATAAATGAAGCACAGACATGTCTAGCAGGCGAATTTTAAGATCCTGATAATAATGAGGATTTTGCACAATTTATGGCTCAATTCAAAAGCCAATAGGAAGCATCTTCCACCTCCACAAAAGACAACGGAAAAAAAAAAAAAGATGAAGTGATAGACGGACCCAGTATTCAACAATAATACTGAAAAGAAGACGAAGACTTTTATAAAAGACACTTTTGCTTTAATAAAGCAAGTTTTACTATCTTTTTTGTAACCATTTTACTTTATTTTCTTTCTTTCTTCCCTTTAATCATTGCAATTTTCTTTTTTCAAATTTCTAGGAAGTCCTTATCTGTATTTTACTTTGTAAAAGCATTCACAATGGTGCTTTACTTTGTTGCCACTTGTCGGCCATTTTATTTTGTAAGTAGTCGTATTGATCCGTTATAAAAAGGATCATTTAGTTCAAAAAGAAGGCAGGTTTTCACAGATTCCCTTCTCTCTACTTGTAAAAATACTCTCTCTCTCTATAATAAAAGTTTGTTGTTTACTATATCTTCATCTCTGCTGAGCACAACTTCTATCCATTAGGTAATTTTTGTTTTAGTTTATTTAAATTTTAATCTACATATTCATATTTAGCCTAAATGACAGGCTAAAAACCTTGTGTTGGACTATATCACATTAGACTACTAGGTATTATGGTGAAAATGCTTTGATTAGCTAGGATTCACCAAAGATGGTACTGAGATCAGGCAGAGAATAACTCAGGCTAACTGTTCAAATTCAGGCAGTGGTCCTGTTCATGTGCCCGTTGAGCCGAGGTGGCATTAGGCCTGTTTTTGAACTTGTTTTGAGTTGGACAACCTGCTTGCCAGGGTTATTAACCTAGTAAAAGTCCCTCTGCAGTATCATCTCACCATGCGATCCGTGCGGATAAATGATATCAGAGCCTTGATATTGATGATGACCTAAAAGAATCATTATACAAACTTTTATTAAATTCAGAACCAGAAGATTCAGGTTTTGAATCTGACAAATCGGAGTACTCTTCATCAAATAAAGACCTTAGAATTCTTGAAAATGAGAGTTATACCTCTACAAGCTCAGATGAGGAATGTGAACCATGTCAAATGGTACAACCTTGTACTAGCAAGGGTAACAAAAAAGAAGATGAATTTTATAATCTCTTCTCCCAATTCCAAGAAACCGATATCAATGTTTTGGAGGGTAATAACCTTGTGAATTTGTTAAAAATTATGAAAGATCCAGACCTCAGGTCTCAAATCATTGATAAGGTGAATGAAGCACCCAAGAAACCATAAATTCAGACTGGTATTCAGATACAGGAATCAACAGGTCCGTACACCATGTCAGAAGTTAAAAAACTTCTTCAACAAAGGAGAAATATCATAAGTACTCCGGCCACAATCCAAGATTTGGAAAAAGAGATTGATAATCTAAAACAGGAGATCTCCACGCTCAAAAAACATAATATGAGTCTAGATGAAAGGATCTCTAGAATTGAGGGAAGGGGAAAACAAGTTATAGAAACTTCAGTTGATAATACCATAGAAGATCCAGTTGTGGGAGAAGATGGAGGTACTAGCAAAGAAGGAGAGTTTCTTAAAATTTTAGAAATTATTACTTCTCAAAAGTTTTTTTATAAAAATTAATCTTTTAATTTATTATAATTTTAAAAAAGAATTTACTGCTCTAGTTGATAGTGGAGCTGATTTAAATTCTATTCAAGAAGGATTAATTTCTTCAAAATATTTTCATAAGACTACCCATAGTCTTAGATTCGCTAATGGGCAGAAAATGGAAATTACTTTTAAATTACCCAAAGCTTATATTTGTCAAGACAAAGTCTGAATACCAGAAAGTTTTGTGTTGGTAAAAGATATTTCCAATCAAATAATACTGGGAACCCCATTTTTTCAAAAAATATTTCCTATCCAGAAATGGGATACCCAATGTATTATAGGGACCTTTGAAGGGAAAACAATTGAATTTCAGTTTATAACTGAACATTTTTCAAGGATTTTGAATGAAATCAAAGATAGGTTGATGAATAAACATCAACAAGTCAATTCTCTTAATATTGAAGAGATTCTACAAAATCCCAAATTACAGCAAAAAAAAAAAAGATTTTCTAAAAAATCAGTTTTCATTACAAATTTGTAGTGATCATCCTAATGCTTTTTGGGATAGAAAAAAACATATTGTTTCTCTTCCATATGAAGAAACTTTTTTAGAAGAAAATATTCCTACTAAAGCAAGACCATGTCAAATGAATTCTGAATACCTGGAATTATGTAAAAATGAGATTTCTTCTCTTTTACCGAAAGGTCTTATAAGATCTTCAAAATCTCCATGGTCATGCACAGCTTTTTATGTTAATAAACATGCTGAACAGGAACGTGGAGTTCCTAGATTAGTTATTAATTATAAACCTCTTAATAAGGTTTTGAAATGGATTCGATATCCGATTCCTAATAAAAAGGATTTATTGGATCGTCTCCATAGTGCTATTATATTTTCTAAATTTGATTTAAAATCAGGATATTGGCAAATTCAAATTGCCGAAGCAGATAAATACAAGACTGCTTTTAATGTCCTTATTGGGCAATTCTAACGGAATGTAATGCCATTTGGATTCAAAAATGCCCCTTCAGAATTTCAAAAAATTATGAATGATATTTTTATGCTTTATAGTAAAATTTATCATTGTTTATATCGATGATATCTTAGTATTTTCAAATACTATAGAAATGCATTTTAGACATCTTGACATATTCAAGAAAATCATCATTCAAAATGGATTGGTCATATCCAAGCCAAAAATGTCTCTTTTTCAAATAAAAGTTAGATTTTTAGGACATAATATTGAAAAAGGAAAAATTATTCCTATTACTAGAAGTATTGAATTTGCTTCTAAATTCCCTAATATTATTACTGATAAAACTCAGTTTTAAAGATTTCTTGAAAGCTTAAATTATATTTCACCATTTTATAAGAATTTGGCAAAAGATACATCTATTTTATATGATAGATTGAAAAAGATTCTAAAGCCTTGGATTGATGATCATACACAAGCAGTTCACAAAATCGAAGAAAGAGTTAATAATCTTCCTTATCTTACTCTAGCCAATCCTATTTGGCAAAAAATTATTGAAACAGATGCCTCTGATATTGGATATGGAGGAATCTTAAAACAATATTCTCTAGATGATAAACAAGAATAGTTAGTACAATTTTATTCTGGTAAATGGAATAATAACCAGAAAAATTATGCAACTATTGCCAAGGAAATCCTTGCTATAGTTAAATGTGTTCTTAAATTTCAAGGAGATTTATGTAATCAAAAGTTTTTAATAAAAACTGATTGCCAAGCAGCCAAGTTTATGTTTAATAAAGATTGTAAACATGATGTTTCTAAATAAATATTTGCAAGATGGCAAGCTTTATTAGCTCCATTTGATTTTGAAATACATTATAAAAAGGGGTCAGATAATAGTCTCCCTAATTTTCTCACAATAGAATATAAGTTATATATACCAATAATATAGAACTGTTTTTGTATATTATCAGAAATAGTAGGCCAATTACCATTTTTTATTAGGTTTTCAATTAAAGCTGATCATAAAAATTCACCTTTAATTACCTTATAAGTGACTTCACTATATAAAAGAAAATTGGCGCCTATAACGTAAATCCTTAGAATACAAAATTTCAATCTAAAACTTTAATCTGAAGAGTGAAGATTTCAAAGTTTTAAATTGCAAAATGTTCACAATTCATCAGTATTTTATAAATGACTTACAATTTTGTGTCTTATAGCCTGGCCAAGTTTTTGAAAAGTCAAAAATGCTTATTTTAGAAAGTTTGAGTTGTTTAGCCAATCTTTTAGGTAAAAAAAAAATGCTTTTGAGTAAAAGCAGAAACCGTTTTTTAGAAGCTAAAAATAGTAGCTCTAGAAGCACTTTTTGAGCTTTAGTCAAATACAAATTGCTCTAATATTGTTGAAATATTTTTAAATTGATTAGCCAAACACTGATACTCTCAGAGTACTTTTTCGAAAATACTTCCGACAAAAAACTCTTTTCAAAATAAGCAGATTTTGGACGTTTGACCACTATTATTTCAAAGTGTATATCAGATGTTTGATATGATGCCTGTTACATTCTAGTTCAATTTCTGATTATTAATGCAATTTGTTTTTGTGATGCATTTACAGTCTTCAAGTAGCTCAAGTGCCTTGTTCCTAACAGCTGCAGCACAAAACCTGTTATGTGTGAAATTAGCTGAGGGTTTAGGTGTAAATATATCAAGTAAATGGCTCACTTGGTTCAAAGTTTCTTGTATACCAGCAGTTATATCTCTTCTAGCAACTCCAGTTATTCTATACAAGATTTTCCCTCCAGAAATGAAGGACACACCAGATGCTCCATTAATGGCTAGAGGGAGACTGGAGCAGATGGGTCCTATTAAAAGTGATCAATGGGTGATGATGATAGTAATGCTTATCTCTGTAGCATTATGGATTTCTGGGTATGTTTAAAATATTTACTATGTTTTCTGAATGCTCTGTACTGCTTTCCTTATTAGTTGTGATGTTTTCTTCACTGTCGTAATTCCTTATTCATCACTGCTTTGATTTGCTTCACTTGAGCTGAGGGTCTTTCGGAAACAGCCTCTCTACCTCCACGAGGTAGAGGTAAGGTCTGCGTATACTCTACACTCACAGACCCCACTTGTGGAATTACACTGGGTATGTTGTTGCTATCTAAAGGAATTATGAGTTTCTTTGACACAAGAAAAGTAATCTCTAAATACCTAAGGTTGTGGCCTGGTGGTCAATAAAGTCAGTCGAGAACTATGACGTCTCAGGTTCAAATTCCAACGAGAACAAAAAACACTAGGTGATTTCGTCTCACTGTCCAATCCTTGGTGGATAGAGTTACTCGATAGTTGTCTTTGTTAGGAAGTAGCATATACCTCCTGAAATTAGTCGAGGTGCGCATTGTGAGATAAAATTAGTAATTAACTTATCTAATGGAGTCGATCCACTAAAGTCGAGCGACGGTATAGGACCCAAAGATATTTAGGCTCAGACACCACGTTTATCCGAAAAAGAAGAAGAAATGTAATAATATATTATCCCTAAGGAAGCATAAAGGTTCAGAATCAAGTTAAACAAAACTGCTGAATGTGCTAGCCTAAATTAGAAGGTGCATAAACCACTTTTAACACTCAAAAGTAGATTTTCTAGATTCAGATTCTTACTAGAAAGGTTCAAATATACCTTTCTACTATTCGAGATATCTTAATTTTACCATCCGTTATTCTTTTGGTCCACTCATACCATTGCCGTTAGCAAATCATATTGTATTTGCCCTTTACTCTAATGTAGCTGCACCATGGATTGGATGGATTCCATGTGTCAAAATACTTCGAGAAAAAAAGTTCAATTTTATCCCTCTACTTTTGACTATGGTTTAAAATTACCATCCGTCATACTTCAAGTTGGAGTTTTGTCAGGATCAAGGGGCGAATACGAGTCGATTTCTTAACAGTAAGGATATAGTATGAACGTTCCCAAGTATAATGGAGGGTAAAATCAAGATTTTTTGTATAATAGAGTGGTAATTTTTAACCCCTTTTCCTTCTCAGTATAAACTTTACTTCTTTAGATTTTCTAGTGCTGTAGTGTTCTCAGGGAGGTAGACTGGTGTATGGAATAATACTTCTTTGGTCCAAAATATTTAAGAGCTTTTGATTTGGTTATATTGAATAATTCTTCATCATATCCCTCTGCTCATGACCAGACTGAACTTTCTGATATAGCCACTGATTTTGATATAAGATCTTATAACATTGCATTTCTGGCAGGATTGATGGAAACAGATTCTTACAAGAATATATGTATTGGCATGTTTATGCTTTAGATTGAGTTTATCTGGTTTATGATTATACGACAAAACTTTGGTCTTAACTCTTACCATCAACTCAAAAAGTAAAATACATTCACCCTTTTTCTTGAATATGTCTCTTAGTATGCCTGTGTTCATAAGCTTGTTTCCTGTGGATGTGTGATTTTCTAAAGTCTGATACTGTCTTAAATTTTTATAGAAAATATAGAGAACTTCCTAGTAGTTTTTATTTTATTTTGTATAATATTGGTCTTAAATGAGCCTAAATGGAGCGACATGTTTAGTGAGAATTTATTTAGCCAGTGAGGTGCGATTGTTATTGTGGATACTATCTACCTTTTGATCGAATAACATTTTCTTGGATTATAATTGTCACGTGTTGAACATTTTCTATTCACTCATGATCTGGTCGATCCAATCATGATATTGAAGGAGGGCACCGTTTGTTGAAAACTCCAAATCCTGAATCGAGTCCTAGTCTGGAACATATTGCTGATTTTGCATCTTTCTTTTTTCTATTCATCTATTTCACTATATAGCCGATGCTTGATAATAGTAGCAACTTTTATTTTCAGAAATTGACATAAATAGCCGCCCACTAGAATAATAGCCAACAAATGTATATTTTTCGTATATTAATGTATAATTTATATCAAATATACATTTTTGATACGTCATAGTGTTTAGTTTTTGTATATTTGGCTAGCGAATGTAATTATTTTTTGTTGACAGGCCAAATGTGTAACTTGCCGTTTTATTTTTGTACAGAGAGGCTCTTGGGCTAGCGAGTGTTGTCACAGCAATGTTGGGATTGTCTCTACTTTTGGCTTTTGGAATACTTGAATGGGATGATTGCTTGAGTGAAAAATCTGCATGGGATACCTTAGCTTGGTTCGGGGTTTTAATAGGCATGGCAACACAATTAACTACTCTGGGAGTTGTCGCCTGGATGTCAAATGCTGTAGCTAATTTCCTCAAATCTCTTTCACTACATTGGTTCGGGGCATTTTGTGTCCTTCAAGTAGCATATTTCTTCATTCACTACTTGTTTGCTAGTCAAACTGCTCATGTTGCAGCATTGTACTCGGCATTTCTCGGAATGTGCTTAGCGTCAAAAGTTCCTGGTCTTTTTGCTGCATTGGCTTTGGGCTACAACACAAACCTTTTTGGCGCGTTGACACATTACAGCAGTGGTCAAGCTGCAGTATACTATGGAGGTAATTCTGTTGAACTATAGTATCTGTTTTGTTTGACAAAATATTTGCCCTATTGGGTGTATGTGTGAACAAAGTCTAACATGAAAAGTAAAAGAAAACAGAAGTTACTTATAAAGTGTTGGATACTCTTAAATCTTAATGGTGTGAGGCCTTTTGGGAAAAATCCTGCGGGCTTGACCCAAAGCAGTAGATATCACACCATGTTAAGAGTATTTTTGGTTGTTTTAACTCAAAATCCCCATATCATCATATCTTTTTTTTGAGGTTGGAAAGGAATTTTATAATTGGCAGGTTCCACATTTGGCCTGCCAGCCAAAAATTAATTACATTCGCTAGCCAAATATACACTATTATGTACCAAAAATGTATATTTTATGTATATTTACATTAATATACATAATATATACATTTACTAGCTATTATTTTGGTGGGCGGCTATTTATGTAATTTCTCTTTTCTAATTGCCACGAGAGGGAAGTATTGCATATATGCATAGAATTTCTTTATTAAGTATTTGCTGGATGATTTAGTTGGTGTCAATATCCACGGAGAATTGGTAAACGTCCTGGAGTTTAAAAGCTCCAGGAGATATGTAGCGCTGCGAGAGTCAAAGAAAATACGTTCTGTCATTTTTCAGTCAAGTGTCGCATTTTAAGCAATATTTGGTATCGATATAACTCCTGCGGGAGCAGATATTAACATTCAGTTTTGGATAGGGGAGGAGAAAGACATTAAGTTAGATGCATTAGAAAAGTTTTATCTAGTCATCAAAATGTAGACATAAACAAGAAGGAACGTTTGAACCAGTGGTTTTGTTTTAAGGGAAAAGGGCCAAAAATACATTGATTGACTATTACAAGATAATCAATCGCGTCTGCCTTTAAGATTATCTCTAAGCATTCCGAGATAAAATGTGAGTCTAAGCATTATGTTTTACAATATCAGGCTGATTCAAAACATAATAATCTCAAAAAAAAAAAAAAAAATTGTTTCTGTTTTCGGAATGTGTATGTCTGCAACTTCTTAAGTCTTTTTCATCCCACTAAAGGGAAAATGCAGTAAGAGTGGTATTAGTATTTTAATCTCTTTCTGGTTTATCTGTATTCAATATTTCGATAACTATTCCCTTTTCGTTTATTTTGATGAAAGTCGAATTGATCTCATTTCGATGCTCTTCCTTGGCAGCTGGTTATGTGGAACTACGGGATGTCTTCAAATTGGGCATTATCATAGCTCTTATTAATATTTTCATATGGGGATTAGTAGGAGCTGGTTGGTGGAAGATTCTTGGCCTTTACTAAAACTGAATTACGTAAGTGAATTTTGATTGCTCGCTTCTTATCTAATATTCTTCTAGATAGGCATTCTTGGATACCATATGTAAAAACATCAAAAGAATGCAGCTTAAGTCACTTATGACCAACTTAAACTATTGTCGAAATTTTCAAACTCACCAGAGTTTTGTGAAAAATTGCTGTCGATTTTGATTTGTTAATTGTTACATAAGAATCTATTATTGAGCTTGCAATATGTAACAGGAATTTTCTGGTCTAAGAACTTCAGGATGGACTGCATGAGGCTCTAATTTTTTGACTTAAAAGGTACTAGTGTCTGAGCCCTTTTAATCAGCTAATTTGTCATTCATTATATCATGCTAAGCTTTGTCGCGCCATTAGAGTAGGGATCCTATGCAGTTTACTGCCAGTGTATTTGGCCTCTAACTGCATCTCAAAGAAGAAAAGGTTCTTGCTTGCTTGGACCAGTATCTAAAATCCCATCAGTTGGAAAAACTAGCTATTATTTTTGGATGCCTTGTTATAGCTGAGTTGTGGTAATCAATGTTAATAAAATTGTAGGTTGTTAAGTTTCTAAGTATAAGTCTATTAGAATAGAGCTTAGCCTATTTTAAGACTAAATCTATGACTAGCTCAATATGGTTGAAGAGGATTGAACTAACCTTGCATTTACGGATTTACCTCTGGTTACTCCTATGTTCTATAAAAAGGAAACATGACTAGAGCAAAATCTCTTACATCTGATTCTGCATTAAACTTAATCAAGAGCCAAAGAATGAACCATATGTTGCACAAATCTATCATTTTAGCTCAATTAAGTAACAAGCATTTACGTTATCGCAAAACTCACTTTTATATATATCTTTCATGTACCTCTTTTGTTGTTGATCATCAAATTTTAAAACCTGCTCTCTTTGATCCATGACAGGGAAGGAACTTAGAACTTAAACTTATGTCTTTGCTTCTGCACACTGCTAATGGATTTAATAGAAGATCGATCGCCTTCCTTCAATTGGTGTAATCTCTATTAAAACGTATGTTGTTCTCGAATACTTCAAAAAATGTCACACAAAAGTTGTGCATTTTTGGAGGATCTGACACATGTACAACATATTTTTTTTTTTGGAGAATCCGAGTGGTATAGATCAAAATTTCTGAGAAGTGAAACATCAGATTTGTAGGTGATTCATCTTACATATACTGTCTTTGTAAACCTTAGTGAAAATGTTGTATACATTATTCTAGCTAGTTATGCATTTTTTTAATTATTTTTTTGTTAATTTTCCAACCAGATTATCCATCAATCCAACCACCAGAAGATTTTATTTCATAGAATATAAGAGGAGCCATTTTAGGAAATTACATGACAGAAGATTTGATTTTCTAGCTTTACATATGCATGACAATTTTCTTTTGTGAGCGCATACCTAGGTGTGTCAGAAGCTGAACTAAATTCCTCGACTCGATCAAAAAACGGCTAAGCTTAAAATGCAGGTTATTGGCCTGGGCAAAATTACTGGCACAGACGTGCTGTATCAAGATAGGTTATACAATATGGACTATAGCCCACCCTATGTGTACATTTACACCTGTCTTTGTCTTTTTTGCCAAGCCCAGTATTAGTGAATCCTTTTGCTACACTGGACTTAAAGGCACTTCGAAATTCACCCATAAGAAAACTCATTAAGTACCACGTCTTTAAAATACGGGATAACTATATATATATTTATGAAACGTGACGATAGTTTTATATTTACAAAACATAACATTACAAACCCTATACAAAACATGCTTTTTAAATTTTAAAAAAAAATATTTGTTTAAGAAATATTTTTTTCTCAAAATTTTATGTATGAAAGTTGTAGAAATGTGTATATCTCGGCGCTTAAAAAAGTTCGCTCAAAATTTAGCGTATTTAAAATGTATTTAAAATGTGTATATCTCATTCAAGGCTTTAAAATCCGCTCAAAATTATGTGTATGAGAAACATTAGGAATTTGTATCTCGCTCACGTCTTAAAATTTCGCTCACATTTTTGTGTATAAAGTTCATGTTAAATTTCTGTAAAATTAATACAACTACAAAAACATTGTATACAACTTTGATACAACATTCAAGACTTAAAATAATCGCTTAAATTTTTGATAAAATATGCATATCTTATTAAGCGTTTAAAAGTTTTTCAAATTTTACGTATAAAGTCACAGATATCTCGATCACGTTTTTAAACATTACACTCAAATTTTTACGCATTTTTAATTCGTATAAATGCGTATATTTCGCTCAAGACTTAATTTCATTCACATTTTTCGTATATAATGTTCATATTAGGTTTCCGGAAAATTAATACAACTACAACATTATCAGAATAACTTTCATACAATATTCAACGCTTAAAGTTTTGGCTCACAATGTTGTGTATGAAAATTATATTAAAAATTATGCTCATACATACACATTTCATACATTTTTCATACAGCTTTCATACACAAAAATTTGAGGTAATTTTTTAAGCCTTTGAGCAAAATAATTTTTTTTTAAAAAATATTAAAAAAAAATTTAAATAATTTTTTTTAAATATATATTTTCTGGAAAAAAAAAACGACAAATATATAAAAATCCCACAAGCCAGAATATATCGTTATTGTAGAACAGTTTAAAAAACTATCACACAAGCGTTTCGTAAATATTTTCATACGTATATATACGTAGTTTTCCCTTAAAGTACTAATGAAATTTTAATTGAATTCTCTTATTCAATAACTTAACGAGCTGAGTATCTTTGTGGCGAACTTGATTTTACCTAAGAGGATGATAACTTTGATTTTACAATACTGAAAGTGTGGTGCTACTTTTAACGCACAATGTAAAACACTCCTAACTATTAGTAATTCTGTAACTACTTTAGATTTTGAATTTTTTTTTTAAAATAAAATAAAATTGTAAAGTGAAAGGAGTGAAATCCAAAGCCCTCATCAGTTTTCTACTTTTCCTTTTACTTTTCCAAGTTTTTTTTTTCCCCTTTAGACAGCACTCACAAAATAGAAAAGATAACATTGAAAGCGAAGTTGCCTACCATTAAGGGGTCTACACTCTGAAAAGCCCACTTTTTTCATCAAAATCTTTTTCCCTCATTTGTTACTTTTAAATTTTATATTATTTCTCATTTCCTTTTATCCTAGTTTCTTATTCTCTGTACAATTACTCACAGGCCATATCAGCTACCCCCAAAAACAAAAAGATCACTCTCTTTTCCTACTTTCTAAAGTAGAGGGAAAAAATATGTTTTTTATTTTATTGCTACTTTTATTTTCTTTTGTGTGACAGTCACTTTCACTTTTGAAAATTAAACTCAAAAGGTAACTATCTATCACTGTCTGCTGGAAAACTACTGTATGTATAAACATTCCAATACTATACATTTGATTCATGCAACACTAGCTGTATAAGATATCAAGGTTAATTTGATCAACTTTCATGTATTAAACTGCTTCTAGCTAGTAAGTTTCTGATCAGACTAATTCATTAACGCAAAATAGTTTATGGGAGAAAATTAAGTTATTTGGACCCTGGAGTACAAGACGCCGTCGTCATTCTTATTCTTTCTTCAATCATTCTGATCAGGATAAATGGGTGGTTCCTTTCATACTCCTACTAATGTAATTCTCCGTCTTCATACGTTCTTAATTGTGTTGGACGAAAGTTAATTGTAAAAGAGCGACCACCAAACGTTGTATTTGTGCGCTAGAATATATAAATGGTTAACCACGTGTCCACATCCAAGGGAAAACCAAAGAATTATTAAAATACAAGCGTCAGCTTGATATTGGCAAATGCAAATTAGGAAGTGCTGATGAATTCTTAGTCTAAACATTGATGTTATGTTGATTCTATCTTCTTCTTCTTCTTCTTTTTAAATTTGGGTTTCGCACTTGGCGTTCATTATCAAAGATTCGGGGGATGATCGCTCTAATCCTAGATTCTGCGCCGCACGATATCCATCAGTGCTTTTAATAAACGTGCAAACAAAGAAATTATATTAATTCAGTAGGAAAAAGAAGAAGGAAAATCTATTGAACTACCCCAAATAGATCTGCCTAATTAATATGTGACAAACTGCACATAAATCACAAGATGTATGGTATTAATAGTAATCCCAAATTAATGGGGACCAATTTTAGTCAATGTAGATACAACATGAGGTGTTTGGAGGCAAGATTAATCATGAGGTTTGTCTTGATATTAATTATGTTAGAATATATAATTAATAATTTAGACTGTAACCAAGAAAATGACCAGTGGTTCATGTAAATCACTTAATTTAGTACTTTCTCATGTCCCGATATGATGATTATAAGATACTCACAGTTGCTTATCAAGAAGCAAAAACCCACAAGATTTATGCCAGTATTTACGGTACAATATTTGATATTTAAGCATTAATTAGAGTCCACAGTTAATTATCTATATCTTCCTCGTAAAAAACTAAACATCGTAAAAAACTAAACATGGCACATTTTTATTTAATAGGTAAAGGTTATTAATATTTAATTAGATTGTGGTCTTAATTAATTTCAAGATTTGCAAATTCCCATGGGGAAGGAAGAATATTGGACCATTAGATGACATTCATTTCTATGTTATCGTGGGTGTGAGAAAAAGGCTAAAGTAACTTTTAATTGAAAAAATGTTTTAAATGTTGTTACTTTTTATACTTGTTGAAAAGTATGATCAACAAGTTTAAAATTTTGGCTGATTGTATAAATCGACGACTGCTATTCTCTTGGAGGCCTTCTAGAACTGTTCCGCCTTTGAAAATAGAATGATTAAAAGGTGTTTCAATTAATTAAATTAGGATATAATTTTTTTACATCAAATACGCCACCATCCACTATTTTCTACTCCAATGTAATGTGTAATTGTATATATCTTTATCATTAAGCGTTACAATAACGTACAAGTCAAGTCATTAGGACTAGAACAAAAACTGGGAGTTTCGAGTTTGTAATTTGAATACTAATTGAAACTCATTCTATGATTCTAAATATATTAAGAAATTGAGTTTAACTTTTATTTACTGTTACAATACTCTTAGGCCATTTTAAAGTTAATTTAAAGGTAACACACATAACAAGTGCAATTAGTGACCCCAAAAAAATAAGTAATTTCTTTACTGTAGGTTAATAAAATTGCACTGATTTTATAAAATTTTATTTACATGGTTAGGATTACATGAGAATTTATCGAAGCATCGCAACGATATGGCAACTGCAAAGTTGGAATGAAGGACAACTGAAGTAACGTTAAAATTATCTTCCTATGATCTATTAATCATATATTGGTTCGAGTCATGAAATCAGCCTCTTATACTAATGTCAAGATAGGCCATGCATCTATATTACATCCTTTGAGATACGGCCATTCCTCAAACTTAGCATGAATGCAAGAAATTAATGGTGGTAATCCTTCGTCATCCCAAATTTATTAGCAAATAGGCGAACTATTGAGTCTTGATTTATCTTCTTTTTAACTTCACTTAACGGTCAATGAATATGATTTATGCGTTGGAATGAAAGACAATATAATTTCAAATCCGCTTTGTTTACAAATAAGAAAGCTATAAGTAACTACGAATTTCATCGAGAGTTCAATCCTGACTCAGGATAAATGCTAGCGGATATGCTTAATACATGCAAGTCGGACGAAGAAAGTAGAAACGATACTTTCAGTGGCAATCGAGCGAGTAACGTAACTGTTTTTTTTTTTTTTTTTTTTTTACTGAAAAGATATGATCACAATTGGTATTAAATTACTGTTGCCTAGTATTTTGAGAACCAATCATTTTCTTGTAGTTATCTTTGCATGGATTTTCTTATAGTGGAGGTGTTATCTCTCCAAAACCAAGAAGCTAAGATGCTTTTTCAAAGTTCTTGTTGATGGCACATAATGATTAAATCATAGAAAGATGTACATATAAAAAGAATATATAAGAAAAATGTTAGGGGGTATTTATACTCATACTTTTGTGCAGGGTCAGACACTAATTAATATGTCCCATACTTTTTGATCTCTGATCAACTAGAAGAAGAACCTCCTCTTCCCATACCCCTTATTCAGTGAACTGGAAAAGTTGTGTTTTTTTGGTGGATTTATTGTGCGTTGATTTTGAATATTATGGCTTGAGAAAAACACACTAATAATGAGTTTCTTTTTCTTCTTTTGTTTCATTCTATAGGGGAAATAGATAAATAATCTCTGGTTTTGGCACTTCAACTGAAGTCATGTTATATCGAATAACTTATGTTATCGGCTATATATTTGCCTATTGAACCTTTCAAAAATAAAGATATAAAATTCGATTAAGCTAATTAATCAAGTTATTTGAAATACGCAAAAGGAGAAAAAAATCTAAAACCCTATATGGTTAATATCTCTATATCCTCCATAGTATGCGCCGTGCTATTCGAGCTTGTGGGATCGTATCACTATCTCTCAAGAAGATGAGAATAACAAGAGGGATAAGATTAACCATAGTTTTTCAATGAAATACAAAGAGAGAACATAATTGACAATAAAGAAATTAGTGAACAGAGGATCCGACATCAAATGACAATTTTATATCTAAAGAATTTTTCGTATTTTTTTCAATGATGTGACCATATGGACAGCTTCTGCTTTGCAATTTATGTCCTCCTTGAAACCAAGCAAATGCCTCATTCAAATATTTTGTTTTATTCTTGAAACTTTTATATGTTTTTTTGAACAAATATAAGTAGATTCACATGCACACAACTCATCAATTCCCCTTTTTTCTTGTGGGGTTTCTCTTTGACACAATGGGAGAAAATTTAACACACACTAACACGTGTTGTCCGCATTATAAAAGTGAAAAATTCCTTTTTTCCAATCCCCCATGGCCATATTATAGCCATAGCAATATATATAGAGAGAGAGAAACAATTACCAACCAGAATCTTGGTGGAGTAGTAATTAACTCCTCCTTCATCTTTAATAAAAGGTCTTGAGTTCGAACTCTGGGTATAAAATTATCTTTGTTATGCACGTTTTACCCTTAATATGAGACTTTCCAATGCAATGTGAATTTAAATTTAATCGAATACTGAACGGATTGGAAAATAAAAAATATATATATAGAAGGCAATTGATTAATTTCATTTTTCAATCATCTTGGACTTGCTTTTTGTTGCCTATTGTGGGCTCCTAGCTAGTTTTATTTTTTTTATAATATGATGAGAAGCTAGTAGTATATTACAGCTAAATTCCCACTTGGATGTCCCCTAGATGTCACAACTCGAAAGAAATGCCAATTTTTCTCCCATCTACTAATCAATAAGACTTTTTTGAATGAGGGTTTTGAAAATGAGATCTCATTGCTATGGATCTATAGTTTTCTAGATCTGATAGTGATTCGAGTTTAGTCATGAGGATTTTACAGTACTCAAATTCATTATAATTTTAAAATAATGGGTTCAGATTTTTTTTTTTTTCACATATACATATACTACGTGTCAAAAAATATTGTGATCAGTTGAACTCATAATCAGAATACTACACCCCGCCTTTGATAATGACATTGTGTAGTTACATAGTTCTCGATAAATGAAACAACAACAACAATATACCTAGTGTATTCCCACATGGTAGGGTCTAGGGAGGGTAGAGTGTACGTAGACTTTATCCCTATCCTGGGAGGTAGGAAGGCTGGGTTTAGATAGACTTACCAAGAAAGGTACAAGACAACAATAATAATAGTAATAGCAACATATAATAAGATAAATGGCGTTAAAGAAAGAAAGAAACAAACAAACAAGGTATATGAGAGATCTAAAAAATAAACGAGTGAACAAAGATAATAATACTCCTAATGCAGAAAAGAAACCCTCGCGGCCCCGCACGGCCATTACGTGATCTCAACCTCCACATCCCCTCCTATCACCGTCACGTCCCGGTAGGCCGTAGCCGCACATCCGCCGAATCACCTCTCCCCGAGCCTTCTTTGGCCTACCCCTCGCTCTCTTCGCCCACCACCGCGCCCTCTCACACCTCCTCACCGGCGCATCAACGCATCACGCGCGTACACGGGGCGAATACGTGTAATATATGGGTCACGTGAACGCATGGTCACCCGACTAAACTCGTATATTATGTATATAATCCTTAAAATTTATTTAATATTAATTGAAGGAACACATGGTTAAACTATACTGAGTGAAACACATGTTAAGTGTTGAGTTTTATTTCTTAAGGTTGTGGGATTGAACCCTACTAAATGCACTTTTGCTTTTTTTTTTTTTTTTTTTTAAGGTGAACTCATCCTCCTGAAATCCTGGATTCGCCTCTGGCTGCACATGGCCGAACCATCTCAACATCCCTTCCCACATCTTATCCACCATTGGGGCCAAACCCACCTTGTCCCGAATCACTGCATTCCAAATCCTATCTCTCTTGGTATGCCCGCACATCCATCTCAGCATCCGCATCTCTCGCTACCTTCATTTTCCGGGCATGAGCTTTCTTAAGCGGCGGCAAAGATTCCGTCCCGTACAACATAGTCGGTCTAACTACCACTTTGTAGAACTTTCCCTTTAGTATAAGCGGCACCTTCTTATCGCACAACACCCTCGAAGAGAGCTTCCATTTCATCCATCCAGTTACCATACGATGTGTGACATCGTCATCAATCTCACCATTCCCTTGGATGATCGATCCCAAGTACTTGAAACTTTCTTTCTTCGGGGATGACTCGAGTATCCAAACTCGCACGTCCTCGTCCTCTACCCGAATCACCTCACCGAACTTGCACTCTAAGTGCCCGTCTTGGCCCCGCTCAACTCGAAACCTTTCGACCTGTGGTTTGTCTCCACACCTCTAGTCTCGCGTTAACACCGCTCCGCGACTCGTCAATAAGCACAACGTCATCCGCCAAACAACATGCACCACACACCTCTCCTCGAATGTGGCGCGCGCGCGCTCCATCGTCAAAGCAAATAAAAACGAGCTAAGAGCGGACCCCTGATGCAGGCCCATCGTGACTGGGAAGTGTTCTGAGTCACCTCCAACCGTCACATTAACTAAATTATAAACTAAGAACAAAATAACATTAGGACAATGTCCCAAAAAAACAAAAAAAAAAACAAAAACAAAAAAAATGTAACATAACTGATGAATGGATATAGTTCGTAGTCAGTACATATTCTTACAGATGTTTTGTATTGTCATGACACGAGATGCAAAATCCTAGTTTCTTTGCCTAAAAGCACACAATTCAGAGAAAAATGAACTCAGTCAAATTCTTTTTACATTGAGCCTTTCTTGTATCATATATATGTGAATGTGTATCAGTATTTATATTCATTTGGTTCTTTCTATTTCTGCTCAAGCTAGATGATAAAATTATTATGTCCAATTCACTCGGGAGATGGATCTATAAGAATTCACTTCTTTCCTAATAATAAAAAAATTAATTTGAATCGAATGATCCTGTATTAAGAGTTAAAATTGACTAAAGATGTGGATCACAACTATTGTGGAGGGCCCACCTAATTATAATCCTAATATTAGAAATTATATGAAGACTGTAGAGAAACGTTAAATTCTTGATTGAAAAAACTATGTGAAATTACAACTAATAATAAATGAAAGAAAAGCATATACGAGGAAAAGAGTCATACAAGACATAAATTTATTTTTCTTTTAACACGTAGGATATGGACCCAAATTCTGTAGAATGTTTACCTATTTTCTAGTGTCTGCATGTTTGACAGGCATTTAATTGGATAATAATAATCATCTTTCACATCTTTTTGGTTGTCAGCGAAACCAAATTAGATTGTTTTTTTAAAAAAAAAAATCAATCATGTTATAATTACAAGTAGGTTAAATCCACATACTTAGGTATGATAAACAGACAAATTATATTCTTCTCTCTTTTTTCCACACATCAGTGCAAGAAGAGACTGGTCATAAACTCTTGGAACTGTCTGTGAATTGGATTACAAATCACTGCAGAAGATAAAAAATTTATCATTGCTCTATCTGTTGTATAATAGTTGCCTTTTTTAGGAACAATTGTGATGGGATAATTAGGATTTTTCCGTCCTTAATTTTGATCTCAAGTTCGAACCTCGGTATGAAAAAAAGACTACTAGGGAGCAACCCTTGCTTTAGTAGACCTTATATGGCGTAAACCCGAATTAGTCAGGACACTAATACAATACAGATACTGAACGCAGAGTGAAAAATCCAAAAAAGAAAATAAAAATGAAGCAATTCTAATACTAATAGCATGGAAAGAGAAAAGTTTAGACACTTTTTATTACCAGTAATTATAAGTTAATAAATACTTCCTCCATAGAATTTTAGGTGACCCGATTCTTGGACTAATATTTTACCTCTATTTTTCTCATTAAAGATATTATAAATAATTCGAAGACACATCTTAAGCTAGGAGGCGAATATATAGTATCAAATCTAAAATTGTCTTTAGATTTATCCATTTAAGAAGAAGGGGAAAAAAGACTACTTGAAATGAAGAAAGCTTATAAATGTATAGTTTCTGCATCTTACTTGGGTCTAGTTTTGGATTAGTCACAAACTGATTTATTGGATTACTGATTTATTCTCATTCTTTGTTAGCTCAGTTACTTGTATCATTCCGTGGAACTAAAAAAGACTTTAAGGAGTCGTTTGGCTTGCGAATGAATTGTATTGAGATTACAATATTGAGACTATAATGCTGGAGTTTTAAATAATAATGAGATATCAGATATTTGTATGGATATATTTTTACTAGTAGATATTTGGTTCACCGGATTAAAATGCGAATATACAAGATATAATATAAAGCAAATGTTTGATTTGACATTAGATAAGTTTTTATTTCAATTTTAACCTTAATTTTCTTAAATATAATTTTAGGAGAAGTGAATTTGGACAATAACATCTTTATTTATTTGTTGTGTTAACCCAGAATTAGTAATCTCAAAATTATATTCTCACGTTGAATATGATCTAAAAATGATACTATAATTATAATATAAATATTTAAAAAAAAAAAAATGGGGATAAAATTACAGTGTATTTTATCCTTGTAACCAAAGTCATTATTTACCTTTCAATTAATCGGCGATATGCTGACGCTTCAAATATCTTTAGCCAGCTCAGCGCAGCTACAGCCGAGCCAAGCCGTGATCTTCCTTTGCTCTGCTTATCACACACTGTGTATAGCTTATACTGCTATGTCAAGATTCAATTTATTCTTATCCAAATAATTTACTTAAAGAGATAAAAATTATCCTTAATTGGTTCTGTTGGAAAATGACTATTTTATGATCATATTTTCAGAATTTATTGTTTTGATTAATCAAAATTTGTGCCGTATAAAAAGGAAATGACTTTTTTACCCAAAATTGTTCTTTTTAGAACTCGAATTCGAGACTTTTGATTAACGGTAGAAGTCTAGAGAGATTTCATGTATCCCGCCAAATTTGTTGGCGGTAATGACAAAACGGTAAAAATTTATCTGCACAAAATCTTTATAATAAGTTATTAATAAATACATGATATGTGTTAAACATATGTAATTATCATCTAACCATAGTTAATCAAAACTCCCTCTGTTCACTTTTACTTGTCCATTTTGGACTTTTTACGTTGTTTAAGAAATAATAAATGGACTACATAATTTATCAATGTACCCATATTAATTGATGCATATTTTTGTTGGATTTGAAAAATAATTTGAAGTGAGTAATTAATATTATGCGTAAAACAGGAAAAAATTAATTGTCTTCTCTTGATATGCTAAAAGTGACAAGTAAAAGTGAAAATTTATTTTTAGAATATTGGATAAGTAAAAGTAAACGGAGGGAGTATATACTTTTTGCTTTATTAAATCTCGTAACTATAATATAAAATTTTATATCAATGCATATATATGTTAAATCCAAAGAATACCAAAAAGAGTGAAAAATTTATTTTTAATATTTAAAAGAAACGGAGGGAGTATATTTTTTGCTTTATTAAATCTCGTAACTATAATATAAAATTTTATATCAATGCATATATATGTTAAATCCAAAAGAATATCCCCTAAAAAGTTCTAGTTTACAGGTATAGCCAGTCACCAGTGAACTACAAACCAAATTGCATTTGGATTGAATTTGAAGTTCATTTCATTTAGCCCCTAAAAAAATTTGCAAGTGCACCTAACCCCAGTCAGATTTTAACCCTACATCTGACTCAACTTTGGTTTTATTTAAAGTGAGAGAAAGTGTTAAGCAAATGGTCAGTTGGTTTTTTCTGATCTGAATTTTTTAACTCTCCCAAAAAATTTCTTTCTTCTTATTCCTCCCAAAAAAATTTCCTTTTGTAGATGACCCAATCTTTAGACTTAAAACATTAATGAGTGTTTCAAGATTTGATTTTTAGTTAATGATGTAAATGGGAAAGAGTTTATAACTTAGCCTATTTTGTCTTTCAATTTCTAACCTCTCTTAGATTCTTGATATTTTGGCCATTCTTGATGGGTTGTCCGGTTGAGGAAGTATATAAAAAGGATAAAAATGAAGGTTTGGTTACTAGAGAAAAAAAGGGTTTGCACAAAATCAATACTTTCACTCAAAACACTTCCATTTTGGTTGGTTTTAGTAGTGAAAGTTTCTGTTCTCATGTCTTCTTCTTATAAGTAAGAAAAAAAGGACAATAACACAAAATTAAGCTTCTTCATTCTCATCCTTTTTGCAGCTTTGTTTCTCAGTTTCTGTGTAAATAAGCTTAAGAATTCAAGAACATAACCTTTAAAAGGTGAACTTTGATCCAAAAAAAAAGAAACAAATTTGGATCATCAAATCAATTATGAAAAGACTTGGTAGCTCTGATTCTTTGGGTGCGTTGATGTCCATGTGTCCAAGTACTACAGGTACTTGTTAAAATGCTTTAAGTTTTGAACTTTTTTTCTTTTCCTTTTTAATGGTGTTCTTTCAATTTTACTTATAGTTGTTTCCTAATGTTCTCGGACTCTTAAAAAATATCACGATGCGTGTTGAATCCTCTAAAATAGTGTATTTTTAAAAAATCCGGCAATGTTTTTGGAGAGTCCAGCAACCATGGACTTTCCTTCCCATGGATCCCAAAACAGAAACAAAAAAAAATAAAAATAATCCCCATTTCATGTTTTCTTGTTTTTAACCTTTTTCCATGCTCAAATCCACAGTTTTAGCTATAAAGAAACTAGTGGGAAATATTGAAATTGACTTCTTTTATTAAATCAAGACCAGGTTTTTTTTCTTTCGTCATTTCTTCCCTGTTTTAGTAAGTTTTTATGCTTCACTCTTTACTATGATTAATGTTTTGAACTTTTCTTCTGTCCCTTTTAATGGTGTTTTTCAATATTATTCCCATGGATCAAAAAAAAAATAAAAAAAATCCCCATTTCATGTTTTCTTGTCTTTAACCTTTTTCCATGCTCCAATCCCTAGTTTTAGCAATAAAAAAATTGAATCTTTTTATTAAATCAAGAACAGGGTTTTTTTTTTCTTTCCTGTTTTAGTAAGTTTTTTATTTTTGTGCTTCACTGTTTATACCATTGTCTGTTCTTCTCTTTCCATTTTTAGCTTTCCTCAAGGCAATTATGTGCTCTCTTCACTAAAAAAAAAAAAACTAGAATTAGCTACAAACTTCTTTGCTAATCCGTGTTAAATTGCTCGTAGCTAACAAATTTCTTTGATAATTCGTCGCTAATTCTTGTTCTTTGAATAGTTCTTTAATTTTTTTATTTTTTTGTGATGTTTTAGATGAGCAAAACCATGTGTACTCAACAAGGGACTTTCAGTCAATGTTAGAAGGATTAGATGAAGAAGGGTGTGTGGAAGAAGGATTTTCAGGCCAAAAGAAAAGGAGATTAAGTGTAGAACAAGTGAAAGCCTTAGAGAAGAATTTTGAAGTTGAGAACAAACTTGAACCTGAGAGGAAAGTTAAATTAGCTCAAGAACTTGGCTTACAGCCTAGACAAGTTGCTGTTTGGTTCCAAAACAGACGTGCTCGTTGGAAGACTAAGCAACTTGAAAGAGATTACAATATTCTTAAAGCTAATTTTGATTCCCTCAAACACAACTATGAATCTCTCAAACATGACAATGAAGCTCTCATCAAAGAGGTAATAATAAAATAATTTTGATACTGTCTTCTTGCTTAGATGATAATTCAATATAAGGCATGTTATTAGTTATAGTAGAGTAAGTTTAAGTTCTAAACAATCAAGTCACTTATGAGATAAGTACAGATTAGATGCTTATTTAGAATTTGAACTTTATGGATTCTAATTTGATGTTTTACCACATTTACTAGGTTAGGTGTCGATACATATACGAGATTTGAGTCAAAGTTATTAGGTTCATCCGAACTCATACTTACCTCTACAGACAAATCTCTGTGTTAAGCTATAACTAATCTACAGTCAGAGATCAAATTATGATTATAATAACTTAAATACATAGCATAGAAGTACTAGATGTTTACATAATGTTTAATGATTGAATCTTTTAGGCTTTTGTGCTGATTTTGTGTCTTTTGTTACATGTTAGATTCATGAGCTGAAATCAAATGGAGAAAGCAGAGGTGGTGTTGCAGTAGTGAAAGAGGAAGCTATGGAATCTGAAAGTGATGACAACAAAGTGATTGAACAAAGCAAAAAGCCAAATGATGACATCAACAGCAACAATAATAATCTTCTTGAAGATGATGATGATGATGATGAGGCTGATATCAACTTTAATAGTACTGTTGCATCCACCATTTTTGGTGATTTTAACAAAGATGGATCCTCAGATAGTGACTCAAGTGCAATCTTGAATGAAGATAGTAGTCCAAATGCTGCAATTTCTTCATCTGGTGCTTTCTTGATTTCAAATAATGATGGTGGAAATGGAAATGTAGGATCTTCTTTATCCTCATCTTCATTGAAGTTTTGCTTCCAATTCACTGGATCAAGTTCAAAATCAATTCTTGGAGATGCTCAGAAAGCTGCTAATTGTTGTTATTATCAGCCAACAACACAGTATAATGTGAAGATGGAGGAGCATAATTTCTTCAATGGTGAAGAGTCTTGCAGTGATCTTTTCTCAGATGAACAACCTCCCACACTTCAATGGTACTGCCCTGAGGATTGGAATTTTAAAGACTCCTAAATTCCATCTTTTTTTCACTACTTCAGAAGAAGAATAAAGGAAGGAAATTGCCAAATTTTGTACAGTGGTTTAAAAAAAATGGCCTAATGGGTAATATCAGAGAAAAGCTGAGTTGGATTTTGCCCAAGTTGGGGTTTGGAGGGGGGGGGGGTAGGGAGGGGGTGGTTCAGGTGGGGTGGTAGGGGTGAGGAAGAAGGAAATGTGTGGGTTGGGGTAAAAGGCTGTGGCTTTTGCAGGGATGATTAGGTAGTAATTGAGGTCTTCACAAAGATCTGATCTTTTTTACTGTTGAGATAAGGTGAAATAAACTAAGTAAAAAAGGGAGAAGAAGGGTTCAAGAAAATGATGATGAGAAAAAACTTCATGTAATGGCAAATAAAAGTTGCTAAAAGTATAACCATGCATTCTATATTTGAATGGTATTATAGCTCTTTCCATGCATGAAGGGAAAATGAAAATTCATTAATGAGTTTTAAGTTTTATATAGGCTAGCCTTTTATACTGTCATTTACCATCAATCCATCATGTTATTGAAGAATATCTACGGATAAGTATTTTAAGAATTTTGAAAATAAGATGTTATCCGCTATAATAGATAAAAGATAACATGACCATGCACAAATTATTTAAGTTAGCGATATATATTACTTGAACTCTTGCTAATAAATACACTTTCACACTTTTATCCTCTTTTCTATATTCAAAAAATCTCAATTTTTCTTTGTAAGATTTTAATAGTAACAGTTTTAAACTATATGATCGTTTAATGTGAAAAGAACTAGTAATAAGTTGTAATACTTTTGTGTAAGCCTTTAAATTTTATTCTCAATAGATTATACTTTATTTTAAGTTTAGCTGTAAAATTGATTCACTTTATCATTTTTTTCATTGGTAAACAGAAAAGTTAAAACAAATTGTGGAAGGTCGAGCATATCACTAATATCCTTTCTTCTTTTGGCCACTTTGACTAATTTCTTCTTTAGTTTTCTTAATTGTTAGGAGAATTCTTTGCAACAAAGGCCAATCTTGGACTTATTCTTATTGTTTTTCATGATTACAAGAGTATATCCATTCCCCTTCATCTATTTGGTATATGCCACTATTGCTAAGTTCTCTTTGTATACTTTGCAACTTCATACATTCCACGAAAAAGGATAAAAAATATTTGTAACCTATCAAAAATGGTTTAAATTTGTTCTCTTTCCACCCGTTGAACCTCAATTATCCTTAACGTCAATTTTTGGGTTTAAAATGTTGTGCTTCTTCCGCCTATTGGATCTTAATTACTCTTTGTGACAATATTTGAGGTCAACAATTAAAAGAAAAAAAAAAACTAAGTTCGAGGGTAAAAATCCTCATTCTAACATTTCATAGGTTAAGGACTAGAACTGCAGTAAATAATTTTTAAAAAATTGAACCAAAATTAAATCGATACGCCACCTTATAAGATTAGGTGAACGTATTTCATTTTCAATGCTTCAACACTAAATTAAAGAAAATCGTTTCACTAGATTTCTTTTGCCACAAAAAATGGCGATGAGATGAATAAATGAAAATTCACATGTTCGAACCCTACAAATGAAAAAGATTTAAGTAGAGAACACTTTCCTCTTTACTAGGCCTTACAAGATTCGAATTTGGATTAGCCGGAGCCTTAAAATAAATATCGAATAGGGTGATAAATAAAAAGAATTTTGTTTAACCTTCTGAACTAGCATCTAACTACCCCGATTAATTCAAGTTCACGTCACGTAAGATCCAATAAAGGAAAAGCGCTTCCAACCGTAAATAAAAAATTCATGTTTAGAACCTGAATATGAAATTTTAATTAATATTGATACAATCTCATCCATTTCGCCACATTCTTGACATTTTATTAAATATTACGTAATAAAACAATTTATTTGGTTGGCCAAATAAAACCTGGCTAGATGAAAGCCTTTTTTTTTCAGATCTGACCTGCAGGGTGACATTCGGGTCTTCGCCCATGCCACTATGCTTTGTCTGTGAACATTTAAAACCCGTCTGTTTTGTGTCCTTCATTGAAAAAAGACAATTTTTTCAGTCCACTATCTTTGGGTTAGGTGTACTTCTTTAATCTATATCCACATTTGATAAATCTTGAAAATTATAATATACTTCCTCCGTTCACTTTTATTTATTCATTATTGACCTTGCACACCTCTTAAAAAATAATAAATGAAATGTATATTTTATAAAAATATCCATATTAATTGATGTATAATTGTATTGTATTTGGAAAATCATTCGGAACGAGTAATTAATGCTAAAAGTAAAACAGAAAAAACAGATTATTTTTCTCTTGATATGCAAAAATGGACAAGTAAAACTAAAAAATAAAATTGAAATAGTGGACAAGTAAAACTAAATAGAGGGAGGATTGAAATATGTACGACTAAAGTGATAAGTTGTTAAGTTAAACAACTCAATGTTAAGTTTAATTATATATGACTGAATTCTCAAAAAACAAGTTAAAGCGAAAGTGGCGAATTCAAAATTTAAGCTTTATGAATTTTATTTTTACATTAAATTTATTATATTTTAAAATTATGAGCCCAAATTAACTATTTGTCGCACTTCTATAAATTTTTACATATAAACTTATAAGTCGTGTTAGAGTTCAAATTAATCCGATACAGCAATGCTGCATCCTCTTTTATTAATCCGATACAGCAATGCTGCATCCTCTTTTGTACGAAGAGATCATGAAAAGATAAATATAGAAGTCTGATAGTCTTTAATTTTAAAATCTTCAATAACTTCTTATATTCAAATCTACTGTAAATGTTATTTTTATTGTAATTAGACTTATGTGACCCTGTCCTACCCCTAGTGCTCTCTACTTCTTGATTAGGTAAAACACATCGTATTATGCATGTGCTTTTTTTCCTTTTTTTATTTTTTTTAATTTCAAATTATTGTTAAACACTTCTGTTTCTCCAAAAACTTTATGAATTTCTTATGCCAAAGTTTCCCAAATAACTTATTTTTTTCCTAGAACTTTTCTCCAAGACTATTTATATCAAAAGGAAAAGACAAACATTGTAAAAAAGAGCAATATTTTATGAAAAGAAGTGCTACATGATTGGATCCCTAAATATGCGTTCCTTTTTAACAGCAGTAGCTTTTGGCACATCATTACATTGTTAACTTTTATGTGTTTGATTAAAGTTAGCACCTAAAAATAAGTACTTACATTAACACACTTTTTGCATTTATTCCCCTCCTAGTTTTAGTTATTGTCAATCCGCCTCTCAATTTGTATTTACACTTGCTTATTGCATTCCCTTTCTAACTTGTGTATACTGAGATGTTACCTGATAAATATTTACGACACTCCATATTTAACTTAAATTTTAGTTAATCTATTATAATTAACATGGGTCATGCATTTATGGATTTGTTGGTGGGAAGCTCGCTAAAATTAATTTTTGACAGTTTAAACGCGATTTTTCTTCTGATATTTACTAAAAAGAATTGACAAAGCATCACGTAATGTTCGTCCGTCCTTATAAGATTATGATAGGATAAAAGTACAGTATCTCTGTATTTTAATCAAATGTCAAAATTCAAGCTTTGAGACAAAACATTTTTGGTAGAATGTTTTGCATCCAAAATGAAATTTTTGTCGCTGACTTCAGATTATTGAATCCCAAAGCGAATAGCGAACATTAGATGGAAAATTTTGTCACTGACTTGGTGCAGAAAAATTTCGCATTTTTCATACTTAAAGCTTGAATGTAAAAGTCATAAAGAGATCCATTTTGCAAGTTCGTTATTATGGATAGTTCCTACAAAGGATCGGATTAATGACGTATACAATGGTTGAATTTTCGATGTAGATGCTACATAGTTGGTTCTCATCCTTCGGAGGATCGCGAGTGTAATAAAGCATCCGTCGACAAAAGGATCACCCTAAGATGATCATCTCGTGGCTATTGAGAATTTAATTAAATCGATGTTTATTTCTCAATCTTTCTGACTTGCTCCTACCAAACCAAGGTCTAAAAGATTGAAAAAATCAGTCATTCACAATCACTGATGAAGGATAACCGATTTCTATATTATAGTTATATTAATAGTAATGATTTCAAAGTAGATAAATGATATAAAAAGTAGATAGATTTAAACTACTCTTTTAATGAATAAAGAATTGATAGTGATCCAATAAAATAAAAGCATCTACGTCTTAATTAAAAACGAAAGAACATTTATCTAAAAATTTTGTGTTTGTGGGTTGTTGGACATAGTCCAAGATGTACTGCACCATAATAGTCTTTTTCTTTACTTTTCTTCTTGCTAGTACGCTGTTTTTGGCTGTAAGTGAGATTATCGCCCACACTTTTCTCTTTTCTCCTAATTTTTCTGCAGAAATGCACATGCCCATCAACTGTGAACACCTGCACAATACACACTTGTGACTTTGTGTGTGTGTGTGTGTGACATGTGTGTCTGTTTCTTGTAAGCATCTGTGACTTTTTTGATAACTCACTGAAACAAGTTACAAGCCTAGGAGTTAGGTAAAAACAAATCTAGCCTTGTGACTTTTGCTGAGACACTGAAATTAACAAGCTAGTACTGGTAATAACAGGTAACTAGCTATACCTATACCTATATATTCCGATCATACATATTTGTTTGTGATCAATTGGATAAGAACATTTTTCTTGGAACTTGTTCTTTTCTGAATGATTGATCAGGTACAGAAAAATTAAGAAAGGAAAAGTCATAAACTTTTAATTTAAAACAAATTATAAATATTTATGTGGCTAAATTCTCTTATTAGGAGTAAAATAAAAAATTTAAAGTTACATTATTATTAAATATAGAAATGTATTTTTTTTGGACTGATTAAAAGAAAAAATTATCGCATAAATTAAGATGGAGGGAGTAACTAATATCTTATCGGCCTTGCTCGTCATGAGAAAAAATAAGCAACTTAACTGATCGATTAACTTTAAATTAACACTAAGTTCTCTGATCTGTTTTTATATTAATGAAATAAAACTTAGTTTGTTTGAGAACACCGTTGGGGGTGTAATAGTAATCAATGGCGAAGGCAAAATATTTTTATTAAGAAAATTCTAAATCTACTATATATTGATATATGTAAAATATGATTTTTCGACCAATGAGATAACTGTATAAGACAACAAAAACCCTAAACAATATATGATTCTTATATGGGAAAAGGTGTTAACATACCTCTCAACTTTGCGATTTAGAGCAAATATATCCCATATTATAAAAGTAGTGTAAATATATCCATATCATTATAAAATGGTACAAATATACCCTTTTTGCTGACGGTTTTTTTTAAAAATCATTTAGTTTATTTTTTAATTAAAAAAGTACCCCGTGGCTTTAAAAAAAAGGTCTATCCATTTTTTTGAGTAGACATATTTTTCTAAAGCCACATGATAATATTTTTTTTCTTGTGGGTTGGAGTCAGTTCGTTTAAAAAAAGGGTAGACTTATTTTTTTTTTTTAAATCATGGAGATATTTTCTTAAACGAACCAGACCCGACCCACTAAAAAAAATTTACCATTTGGCATTAGAAAAATATGTCAACGAAAAAAAATGAGTAGGCTTTTTTTAAAATTCACACAGCATTTTTTTTAATTAAAAAATAAGCTAAATGATTTTTAAAAAAACCTCGTTAGCGAAAAAAAGTATATTTGCACTATTTGTATAAGGGCAGGGATATATTTGCATCATTTTATAATGACAGGGTATATATAAACAACTTTTTAAATGAAGGTATATCTACTCTAAATCGTAAAGTTGAGGGGTATATTTGCACCTTTTCCCTTCTTATATTTTATATTGAACTATGATGAGAATATTAGCCGTTGTTGTGTTGAAAACGTAGATTGTAAGGTGTTTGGTGGAAGGCGTTGTAACAAAATTAAAGTAGATTCCTCCATTTGCTTTCTTTCCCTATACCAAGGGTATACTTGTTAACGTTATAGGGATGGTCCCCTACATCTAAAGGTTCCTAATTTCTACTTTAACTATATAGATATTCAGAATTCATTGATTTGATTAATTCAAATTTTCGGAAGGAAGACCACTAGAGAGGTAAAGAGTTTAATATATAGCTACAAAAAGAATCGGGTTGGAGTGTTCACTATAAAAAAAAAAAAAAAAAAAAAATTTGCGGAGGTTGAAAGTTGCAATTTGCGGGGATTTTAGCCTCCTCAAGCAATTTATGGAGGCTAAAACCGCTGCGAATTGTAACTTTCAATCTCTGTAAATTATCCTTTTTTTGTAGTAGTCTAATAGGTACTGATCCTAGTTGAAGTGTGTTTAATAGGTACTGATTCTAGTTGAAGTGTCAAAATAAAAGTTAGAGCCAAGTTCGAGGGGTTATCTATGTATTTGACCTAAATATTTTTATATTATCAGATCATTCAAAAGAAATATATTGGCAACTCTTCATAAAAATAAAATTTATAATGCTAATTATCTACTATAACAGATCAGTCAAATTAACCAAATAGTATTAACCCTGATTATTTATGAGGTTGGGCAAGTGGTAAGGTACCCATTGGATCAAAGAAGTCATCATCAACCTAGCTAGTCACTTCACTACAAAAATAAATTGAACGTTGAACCTAGTGGGTTTTCCTCCTCTTGTCAGAAAATTATAATACGAGTATATATAAATGTTGAATTTTCTTAGTGAAAATTATGTCTTATGTCCAGATGAGATGACGCGTTATCTACCGCAAATTGTCAAATTGCAAAGTAACAGTCTGATAGCCATATGTGGAAAACAGAAAAAGATGAACAATTTTTCAGTCAAGAAAAGTGTACTGAATCCTGAATTAGGTTAACAAGACTCTAGAGCAAAACTTATAGATCTTCAATAAAACCTAGCATTCTAGTAATTAAGTGATTTAAATTCCCTTTTCGTTTCTGCAATCTCCCTACATCGTGTGACTAGCTTAATATATACCCAATTAAATAAAAATATATATTACTGATCACTTTTGCATCTTTTCCCATTTCAAGTTTTCAAAAATAAACTTGAATTCTTGTTTTTTTTTTTTTTTCTTATTCAATGGACTTAACATTGATATATATGGACGGTTGTGGTTCCTCTATGCCCTAAAGGATATATATGGACGGTTGTCGTTCCTCTAAGCCCTAAAGGGTATCATGAAATGGTAGATTCATGTAAATTAACCTTAAAGAGAATGGGAGGAAAATAATGTTTTTAGTATGTAATACGGTAGCTGAAATCAACTTGCTCAACTTATTCAAATTCGTGTTGTGTAGCGCCTATTTAAAGAGAAAATGTTTCCTAGGAGAAATGTCTCCATTCCTAGAGCTCAAAACCAGAAAAATAATCATAATAGATCTATGATTATATTATCCCTCGATCGGAATGATATTGTCAAAGAACCTGATTAATATGAAGAAATAACTCAGGACAGGAGACTCATGGAAGCAGTAGTTTTGGATCTACGAGTGAAACCCCAGAACATCACGAGCCGCACACAAGAAGAGAGAGGATAGCTAAAGCTTGTATTGAGGCCACAACAGCAAGAGCACATGTTCCGAAACAATTAAATCGTCCTTTAGCAAGAGCTACATTACAATAGGAGCACCCAAAATTTCTAATTAAGGGTAGAGGGAACTCATCCATCCCATCACATCTCTCGATAGTCGGAGCAAAAAAATCTCATTACTTTTTCATATTGCTCCATCCTACTTTTCTTAATTAGTTCAGGTGCTTCTCATAAGCTTATTTTAATTAATGGTGGTCTCTACTCCACTTACTTAAAAGGAGAGATAATTAGTTAACAAATCACCCACTTTAATCACTTTTTAGTATGAGTATCTTTAAAAAAAGTATGAATATCTTGAATTGTTTAGGTTCATAATACCATATATGTATGTGCTCACTTTTTCGCATTTCATTGGATAGTTCCAGTCACATATATAGCACCCTAGGTGGCATGCTCCACTTTGTTCAGTCATTTACTTATACTTTGTTTTTTTAATCATTATTATATACATAGGAAAATGCACATTAGTTCTTTACTTTGGGATTCACTTTTTACTTTATGTCTTTTCAAATTCGTGTAAGAACAGCCCTTTAATTCAGTTATATTGCATGTACTCTTTTAGTCTGTACTCTGTACGTTGATTGTGCATGTCAGCAATACATAGATTTATATATGTATGTACGTAGTACTGGGGCTTTAATTGAAGTTAATATTGAATTCGACTCATTTTGCGTTCTAATCTGAATTCCGAGCATGTGTATGTAAACTTTGGTGTCTATAAGTTTCGTCGATATGATCAATAATTAAACTTCGTAGTTTCTTTAGAGTATCTACAAAAGAGTTTAATTCTGATCAACAATAATATTTGTGAAATTTGAAAATGCTAATCACTCAAATTAGTTTTTATCTAAACTTCACGATATAATATGTTGTGAAGTTTACTCGAAAGATTTGCTCTCGTGGTAGAACACATGCTTCACATATAAAGTGAAGTCACATTGTATAGGGGCAAAACCAAGGGCAAGGGTGTCCTCGATTTCCCTTCGAGAAATTTAAAATTATGGTGGTCCATCGACTCCTGATTTAGCCCCAATCGGGTCAAGATCAAGCGAGGGATCGTAACAAGACCGAGCATAGCTAAGCCCCAACTGGGTCAAGATCGATTGGAATAGATACCGAGATTTGGACAGAGGCGGTTATCAAAGGATAAACGAGGGTCCGAAATATATTGGTATGCGTCGATTTCGGTCATCAGTAACAGAAAGATTTTGTATCTTATTTAAACTTGTACTAGGGTTAGAACTCCTCTACTAAATAAAGGGGAGGAGCTTTTTTATTTTTGGCTGGTTCTTTTACACGCACAAACATACTAAGCAATACAATTTGATTCTAAGTTTTTATCAATCTCTCTAAGTGTTCTACAATTGTTCATTCATTCGCCACTGTGACACGAGCCAACCGGTCGGTCGTGTCTAAGGATCAATCGTTGTTATATCTTGGTTTGACTGTTCTTATTCGCCTTTACACTATTATTTATTGCTCTGTAATCATTCGTATTAAATTAAATCGCATATCCTTTGAACCGCGTATAAATTTAATTGTTATCCAATTTTTAGGGTAAACAGTTTGGCGCCCACATTGGGGCCTAGGATTATAGTGGTGGTTTTATGCGAATTTCGATAACGCATGGTATTTTACACTTGCTCTTTGAAGTTTGATTTTAGGACTATCCAACATGTCAGACTCTCACTCCGTTAACTTTCATGCTGAATCAAGCCACCACGAGGAAAACGACAACGGGGTACCTAACAACAACGTACCCCCAGTTGATCCGAATGAAGCCGATCCTCACTCTCAAAATGCTGTGAACACCGACCTATCATCGGTGCATGATATGCATGCAGATGGAGGCAACGGAACCACATTGTAACAGCTCAGGAATCAATTGGAGATGGCTATGGCACAATTATAGGCCCAACAAGCGGCTATAGCTCAATTAAAAAACCAAAATCGAGCACCCAATGTTGTTCAGTCCGAACAGATCGAGGAGACCGCCCTGAGGAAGGAAAGGACCATTGCTGAGAACAACGAAAACGGGCCCGGGCAAACCGCTGAACTGATGAGAATGCTCGAAGAACTGACAAAGCGGGTAGAGACAAATGATAAGAAAGTGGAAACTTATAATTCGAGGGTCGATCAAATTCCAGGGGCACCCCCGATATTGAAGGGACTGGATTCCAAGAAGTTTATTCAGGTGCCTTTCCCTCCAAGTGCTGCACCGAAGCCGATCCCGAAGAGATTCTGAATGCCTGATATTCCCAAATACAACGGGACCACTGACCGAACGAGCATGTGACCGCGTACACATACGCTGTCAAGGGCAACGACCTCACAAAGGACGAGATAGAGTCGATGTTGCTCAAGAAATTCGGGGAGACCCTATCAAAGTGAGCAATGGTATGTTATCACAATTTACCCGAACATTCTATTGATTCATTTTCTATGCTTGCAGATGCCTTTGTCAAAGCTCATGCTGGAGCCATAAAAGTGGAAACGAGGAAATCGGACCTGTTCAATGTCAAACAGCGGGAGAATGAGACACCCGAGAGCTCGTGGCCCGATTTCAGCAACGTGAACGTATAGATCTACCACCGGTCCAAGACGATTGGGCCGTTCAAGCGTTTACTCAAGGACTCAACCCAAGAAGCTGGATTACACCTCTAGAGTTAAAGCAAAATTTGGTAGAGTACCCAGCAGTCGCCTGGGCCGATGTACACAACAGATATCAGTCAAAAATCAGGGTCGAGGACGATCAATTTTTGAGGAATGCATCGAGATCGTTACGCCCAAACAAAGAAAATGATCGATCGAGGATGGTGACAGATCGAGAATCAAGACAATATCAAGACAATCTTGTGATAGGTATCAACCTTACCCACCCGATCGTAATGGCAACGGGCGCGATTACAACTTCACCAGGAACGATAGAAGGAACGAACGCCGTCCGAGCAATCGAGGACTGATGAATAAAAATGGTTTCGACAAACCATCGGGAAATAAAGAGGCCCCGAGAATATCAGAATACAGTTTCAATGGGGACGTAGCAGGCATAACAACTGCTCTCAGTCACATCTAAGAGACAAGGTTGCCGAGGCCTCTCCAGTCCGACCCGGATCGAAGAGATAAAAGCTTGATTTACAAGCTCCATGGCACTCACGGGCACAAAATCGAGGATTGTCGGTAACTAAGGGAGGAAGTCGTTCGGTTATTTAATTTGGGGTATCTTCGAGAATTCCTCAATGAATGAGCTAAGACTCACTTCAAAAACAAGGACGCCAACAAGCAGGTCGAACAGGAAGAAAGATGTGCCATGAAATTATGGCATATTCGATGCTTTTTAGCTATAAGTTTTACTTGTTTTTTTAGCAAGTCTTGGACAATTTGATGTGTTTTTATTATGTTCAGGTGATTGGCATTATAGAAGTCCAAAGATGGAGATTTCAGAGAAAATAGTGAAAATTTGAAGAAGGACGGGACGTACATCCAAAGTACGCCCCGTACCTGTTCCCCGTATTTCCAGTGGAAAGTGACTGAAGGTTCTGGTAAAGTCTTGCAAAGTACGTGGAGGAATATACGGGACATACATCAAAGTACGACCCTTACTTTTGTCCCGTACTTCACTAAAGGATAGCAGAGAGTACTGAAGCTCAGAGAGAAAAGACGAGATGGAAGTACGTCCCGTACTTTAAAGTACGGGCTGCAATCAAGGCCTATTTTTCTCGAGAATTGAAAATCAACCAGATCACGTACATTGCAAAGACGGGAGGTACTTCAATGTACGGCCCATACTCTTTCTGAGCGGGTGACGAATTTTAATCCTTGAAGATAAAAGATTTGGGTCTTATAAATAGCCAATAGGGTTTTAAATGTTATTATCACTTTCATAATTTTGAAATCTTGAATTTTGAGACTTGTGTGGAGTTAATTTGTTCTTAGTACTCTGCAAGGATTTCAAGACAATTACAATCGTTTAATTTCCAGTTTTATTCGTAAGATTTAGTAAAATTTTAATTATGCAATTTTCAATCTTTTATTGTTTTCTTGTTGCCATGAGTAGCTAAACACCTTTACTAAGGTTGTGAACCCAATGATGGGTGTTTTGTGATTAGGGATTGTGAATGATATACGCATAATGGATTGTTAGGGTTCATTTGTTCTTCGTTTTTCATCATATAGTTAGTGGTTGCAAACATTAGCTAACGCCATAGACTTTAGTTTATTTGGGAAAATGGCTAGGGTTTGGTAAGGACAAATAACAAGAACTCAAGGCTTTAAACCTTGTTTAATAAATTCACTTAGGAATATTAGGAATAAGAGGAATTTACTTGGCATAATTAACCATTCTTCATGCATACTTTCTTATTTTTGGAAAAAGATAGAAAGAAATAATTTTTTCTTATTGGGAAATAGTCTAGATTCACATAGAGGTTAAGTGCATCTATACAAACGACCCATTAGAAGTATGTCAAGATCGAGACCCATTATCATACACTTTATCTGACGGGGACACAACCTTGGTTCTTTTTACCCATATATTTACAACTTTAAATTTCTAGTCACTTTAAATTAGTCCACAAACCAAAATTCCTATAAAATCTTTTTTCTGGAATACAACAGGACCGCAAGATTAGTATAATACTTATTTAGTAAAGTTTTCATACCATATTCTCTGTGGAATTCGATCCTAACCTTATTGGGTTACTATATTTGACGTCGTCCGCTTTATGCTATTAAAAGGTGTAATTTGAGCGTATCAAAGAACCTCAACATGTGATCAACATGATCATTGGGGGAGAAGACATTCCCCAAGGACCGATACTGAAGCGCACCAAAGTCTCCATCACAAGAGAAAAGCGAACTCGAAATTATGATCCCAAGGGTTTCATCTTGTTCATTGACGAGGACACAAAAGGCATCGTTCAGCCTCACAACGATGCACTGGTAATATTTGTACTTGTTAATAAATTTTGAATTAGACATTTGTTAGTTGATCCAGGTAGCTCGGCTAATATCATTAGATGGAGAGTCGCTGAGCGGCTGGGATTATTAGACCAGATCATGCCAGCAGTTCGAGTACTTAACGGGTTCAACATGGCACGTGAAACGACGGCGTGGTGAAATCACCCCCCGCTTACCAACACATCGGGAACCACACAACAAACTAAGTTCTATGTGATCGAAGGTAATACGAGGTACAATGCCTTGTTCGAAGACCGTGATACATAATACGAGGCGTGCCCTCAACTATACATCAAGTGCCGAAATTCCCACCAAAGGGGAATTAAGACGGTCCGTGCGAGCCACAAACCAGAAAAAAAAAAAGAAATGTTCGAGAAAGTAGCTCCGGCCCTTAAGCCTCCGATACTGAAGGATGGGAAGCCGACCAAGGAAAAGGACGTTAAATAGCAATCATAGGCCCCGAGCTCAGTAGTCCCGGAAGATCGGGAGGAGTACGCTGCAGATGAAGAGACCGATTATAGGGTCCCTAGATCCTTTGTGGCACCTGATGAATCGGACGCTACTAAGTCCATAATCGAGGAACTGGAACAAGTCGTACTATTCATACATCTATCGGAGAGGAAGGTATACCTGGGCACGGGGTTAACCTCCGAGCTCAGGGACAAGTTCATTAAATTCCTTAAAACTAACGCTGATTGCTTTGCTTGGTCCCATATAGATATGACAGGTGTCCCACCGGAGGTGACAACTCACAGGCTGAGCTTGGATCCAAATTGTCACTCGATTAAGCAAAAAAGGTGGCCGCAGTCTGAGATCAAACACGCTTTCATCAAGGACGAGGTATCTAAACTCTTAAAAATAGGATCCATCCGGGAAGTTAAATATCCGGATTGGTTAGCCAACATAGTGGTCATGCCTAAAAAATGAAATAAGTTTAGAATGTGTATAGATTATAAGGATTTGAATAAAGCATGCCCAGAGGATTCATTTCCTTTGTCTAACATCGACCCAATGATCGATGCAACGGCAAGGCACGATATGCTAAGTTTTCTCGATCCTTACTCCTGGTACAATCAAATACACATGAACCCGGAGGATCAAGAGAAAACCTCTTTCATAACTAGGTTCGGTATGTACAATTACAATTTAATGCCTTTTGGGTTAAAAAATGCTAGTCCCACACATCAACGACTAGTTAATCGCATGTTCGAACACCAAATAAGAAAAACAATAGAGGTTTATATTGATGACATGTTAGTTAAGTCTCTGCGAGCAGAGGACCATTTAAAGCATTTGCAAGAAACTTTCGATAACTGAGAAAGTATAACATGAAGTCGAACTAAAAAATGAGCTTCTCAAGGCCGCCTCTGTGGAATTTCTTGGTTTCGTGGTATCCAACCGAGGAATAGAGATCAATCCGGACAAGATAAAGTCAATAGAGGCTATCACCGTAGTAGACGACATAAAGGCAGTGCAAAGATTGATCGGACGAATAGTCGCACTGGGCCGCTTCATCTCTAGATCATCGGACAAGAGCCACCGATTCTTCTCGCTATTGAAGAAGAAAACCGACTTCTCCTGGACCCTCGAATGTCAAAAGGCTTTGGAAAGACTCAATAAGTACTTATTGAGCCCTCAGTTGCTGCATTCGCCAAAAGCAAACGAGCAGTTATACCTTTACTTAACAGTATCCGAGGTAACGGTAAGTAGAGTCCTAGTTCGAGAAGAAGAAGGTACGCAATTTCCCATTTATTATGTGAGTAGAACCTTAGGCGATGCTGAAACAAGGTATCCACACTTAGAGAAATTAGCACTTGCTTTACTGAGTGCATCTAGGAAGCTGAAACCTTACTTTCAATGTCATCCTATATGTGTTGTAATGTCGTACCCTTTAAGGAATGTCATGCACAAACCCGATCTCTCAGGTCGATTAGCAAAATGGGACGTGGAGATCAGCGGGTATGACATTGAATATAAGCCCCGAACAGCTATCAAGTCCTAAATACTGGCAGACTTCGTGGCCGACTTCACGCCGGCCATGGTACCCGAGGTCGATAAAGAATTATTGCTCGCCTCGGGGACTAGCACGGGAGTCTGGACCTTGTTCATGGATGGTGCCACCAAGATAAAAGGGTCCGGGCTAGGGATCATTCTTAAACCCCCTGCTGGCAACGTAATAAGACAATCAATTAATTCTATGAAATTGACTAATAATGAAGCCGAGTACGAGACTATCATTGTAGGTCTAGAAGTAGCTAAAGCTTGGGAGCTGAGATAATTGAGGCCAAGTGCGATTCCCTTCTCGTGGTCAATCAAGTAAATGGGACGTTCGAAGTCAAGGAAGACTGTATCACGACCAAAGATACTTAGAAAAGTGCTCTAGTGGACACCGCATCGAATTAGATATAATCAAGCCGATACTGGACAACGGGAAATATGTAAAAACCGTAGACTTATAATGCCATATATCATAATGAACGGTGCCGACCCGAGGCAAACTTAACCAAACATAACAAAATATGCGGCCGACAAGGCTACTACTATACCCGGGAATATCCAAAATAAACTGCAGTATACCGACCGAATATATAATACGACCACATATGTCTCGACTCTAAGACTATGACAAGGCCTATGTCAAAAGGATTTGAGAAAAAATGACCGAATTACTTCGAAGTCAAGTCCGGGAAAGTCGTAGGATCACCAACCGACCCCAAAGAATCGAGGGCTCTTACGAACCAAAATAGCAAACAATGTACCGAGTGTGTGTGCGTAATTGGCCGAAAATATCTCGGCCCTTGAGGATAGAAGAGTGATAGACTCGTGAAACCGATGTAACCTACTTTCATAAACATGTAAGAGCATAAATCCACAAGGGATGTCTCTCTCTCTCTCTCTCTATATATATATATATATATATATATATATGTAAAGCTTACCTCAGGTTTCCTTCGGCATCATAGCATAATGGAGAAAGTGAGACCGATCGCAATAATGATTCTTAAAAAATGACCACTTCCAAAGCGTAATAATGATCGATACATCGATCGTGGTTTGCGTATATAACGCCTTAGCCCTTTTTCCTTCTCCATGAAATGATGTCGTGCATGTATGTAATATGCCAATGCGTGAAAACCTTAAAACCATCAAAAGACTTCCTTCGAGCAATTTTATTTCAAAACGGAACTTTTTCCTTTTCTTAAAAATAGGAACTTTTCCTTTTCCTCAAAAATGGGAACTTTTTGACTTTTCATTTGGAGATCATAATTTAAATGTAAATGCATAGGTAATAGAAAGACCTTATGAATGTCCCTCGTGAATTAGGGAAACATTATGAAATCGCATCAAAGTAAGAAGTTCTTAAAGCGAAGAGGTCAAGGAACAACATCAAAATGGATTATTGTCAAATCATATCACCTTGCACTTGCATAGGTCATGCCAAAAAATAAGGAAAATGGCCTTAACATACCCGATTGATCTCTTAAGAATTAACGCTTATTCTCCGATTGAAAATCACATTCAAGAGAAATTATACTACCGTTAGACTTATCGTCATATCGAACCCTCAAGTCCTTAAACCAAACCTTTAGATTCGAAACCCCGTTCTCCCCGTTATATATGCCTAACCCGAATTCTCAATTCAATAACCAACAACAATCACCACAATACCAACATCAATAGCATCATTTCAAACACCAAAGTATTCCATATAATAAGGCAACGACCGTTTTCCAACTTTCGTAACTAATTAATCGGAATACAATTATTAACTACGCTAACTTGTTCGAAATAACCGGTATTAACGTAAATAGGAAGAGATTCATACCTTTCTCTCGATAATATCGCTATATCTTTACTTCTCCACCTTGATCTTAAGCCACAACGTGCCGTTAAAAGTCAGTTGTAACTAGAACCCCAACGAGGGAAATGAATTATATTTCGATCCGGCTAAAATTTGGAAGGACCGTAGAAGTCAGGAGGTTTCCAGAATTTTTGGGGTGTTTTTGAGTCCGAAGGGGGGGGAAAAGCCCCCCTTATATAGAGTTCCGGAACCGCCCGACCGAAATGACGAATTACCGTCGGCGGTTCGCGCCGGCTTATTTTTACATTTCGCGCATTCGTTTGAGAAAAAAGGTCATAACTCTTGATTCCGATGTTGTGTGAGGGCCCACGACCTACGGTTGGAAAGATCTTTCAATTATCTACAACTTTCATTCTTTGTGTTTTTCCAAATTCCAAACTTATAATAGCGTTTTGGCCCCTCCAAGTCAGATCATCCGAAAATATTTCCTTAAATCGTCCCTTTGGAGGGCTTATGCCCATATTTGGCTTATGGGTTTTCTTAGGACTTGCTCAACCTTCCATGTACTTCTCATATATCTCAATATGTTCTTTATAAAAGTTAGAGAGTGTGGGCCCCACTTAGCCTATAGCAACGAGGGCTTCGCATCAAGTAACATATGAACTAATTTATACCATACGGTCTCCAAATGTCATATGTATATATATATATATAGTCTTATGCTCAGATACCATAGAATCAAAGCCAAGGCTTGAAATTGGCTCCGTGTTCGCTCCCTCGTGGTGGCGCATTCGCGCCGAGTCGATTGAATCGTGCCGCGCGTTCGCGCCGCTCTCGGCGCATGGCAACTATTTTCCGGCCTAGCCATCCCAACTTGTAACGTCCATATCTCCTTAATCCAATGTCCTATCAATAAACTTGAAATTTCCTCAAAGTATCATTCTTCCATGACTATTTTTGTCTCAAAACTAGTATATGCTAAAAGATATTCTTCCTCTAGGTTGGGCCAAAATTGCCCTTCATTTTTTTTCTCCGAAGTCCGACAAACTTAATTTCCTTGATTCATTGGCCCTCAAATCCTTTGGATAAATCTCATACATGATTTTAAACCCTTATAACAATAAAATTATTAAAGACTATGGTCTAAATTATTAAAGACTCAACGTCTAAATCAAGAGTCCGAAGTATAAAAATCGAAGGCGGAGACCCAAATTATTAAAGACTAAGGTCTAAATCGATTCAAATAAAAATCAAAGGCTAAAGCCCGGGATCTAATAAGACGACGCCTAAATTATTAAATACTATGATCTAAATTATTAAAGACTACGGTCCAAATTATTAAAGACTAAGGTCAAAATTATTAAAAACTGCGGTTTAAATGGGATTGAGAAACAAACGAGAATTCCGAATCGGGAAAGTTGCCACCGACTCAAAGAATCGAGGGCTCTTCAACCAAAAATAGCAAGATTTTATTTGAGTATGCAAACAGGAAAATCAAGGCCCGTTGGCTACAGGTGCTTAGGCCTTGGTGAAACCGATTATCTAATAAGAGAAATCCACAAAGGAACTTGTGGAAACCATTTGGAAGTAGAATCGTTAGTACGAAAGCTATCGGGTCGTATTAGGAATAAGATGGAGAAAGATACAAAGGATACGATATAAAAATGCAATGAATGTCAAAGGCATTCGATGACCCTAATTATGGTCCTTCAAAGACATTCGATATACGGGGGGGGATGGATATAGACGATTTTACCACGGGCTCAAAGCAAGGTTCAAGAGATATTTTGCCTACGAGGATACGTTAAATGGGGTGAAGCTTGTGCATTCGAGAAATTTATGAAGTTATTGACGAATTGGGATCATATAGTTTAACGATGTTTTTGGGCTGCAGAAATATTGTGACAACGGGAAACAATTCATAGGCATCAACCTTAGATTGTTTGGGTTGTTAACAAAATCAAAAAGCTATTGTCAACTCCATATCACCCAAGTGTGGATCAAACGTAGTCAACAAATAAAATCATATTCGAACCTAAAGAAAAGGTCGTCCGATTCAAACACAAAGGTGGAACGAGATACGAGGTCTTGTAGGCATATCGAAAAGATACGGGCCGTAAGATAGCCGTGAAACCGCATTCAGGTATACGGAGCCGATGCATTGATATCCGTTAGGGTCACAAATGGAGCTTAAGATTCGGACCGTACGTGCGCTTTAAATAACGAGGTAATGACGGACAACTTTTTGAGTTTTAAAATGGTCTAAAATTCATTATTTTCATTTCCGGCATTTCTCTATTTCCTCTCCTCACCTCAATAACTCTCTAGAACACTCTCCACACTTCCCATACAAGAACCCAAGAATTTAATATTATGATCAACTTCATCAAACTAACAAGAATCGGTAAAGAATACCGAAATTAATACCAAGTTCATCCAAGCCAAGAAATTCAAAACATTTCAGTCCGTAGTCCAGCCCCAAACATTTCAAGAGAATCCAAACATTTCAAGTCCATTCGTTTCACAATCTTTTCATATTCCTACACTTTATCTAAGGTAATATATTGTCATTTCATATTCACTTCTACAATACCTTCTATGTGTCAAATATTTATCATTGATCAAATTGTACCCTTAAATCAAAAATATGTGGAAAGAAAGCTAGAAATAATGTTAAAGCTATTGTTGGTTTATGGTCCAAGTTGAAGCCTTAAATCAATTTGATGTCAAAATGGATATGTTGTGATCTTATTAGGTTATGAATGACAAAAAAGTAACATGGAATACCGTACCGAACCGAAATTTGATTTACGTGAAAGAACGCGATAGTGAACTATTTGGTATATACTTTCAATTCGAACCCGAGCTTTAAAAATACCGAACCGGATAACGCCCACCCCTAGCAATGACGATGATCTTGTTTATGATATTGTAATTGTTGTTATGAATCGATTAGGAGTCGAAATGGAAAAGATGAAAGATTGTATAAATGAAGGGAAATGCTTCCCAATTTTCTCTAGCTTTAGTAAGTCACGCTCCATACCAAGAACCCCAACGAGGGAACGTTAATACGAACGTAGTCATCGGTAAACGCGAAGGATTTCGGGCTCGAGTCCGAAGACGGAAAAATAGACCGGATTGTTAAACGAAAGATGTACGTAAGGTATGAATTATTCTTTACATTTTAAGTACGATTTTTTTGATGGTATAACCCTTCCTTGGTATACAACAATGATTTCTCGAGAATACATGTATTAGAAGACAAGAGGCCATAGAGCTAGGACTGAAAGCACGTGCTGTACTCTTTTTCCCTACGTCCGCCTTTTGTCTCAAAGTGAGTTTTCTGACGAGGTTTTTAATGAGACAGCGCCGTACAGCGTGCTACCCAAAGTTAGAGAGATCGATCAACAAGCTCGAGCCCTAAATATCATCGATACGGGAGACTATCATACAAAGGTAAAATGCACAACCTCCAGGACAACCATGCTCGATACCTATTCAAAGCCAAGGCTTGAATGGTAGGATTCATTGTAAGGGCCAAATGATCGATTGAATCGTGCCCGCTTAGTCTGTTCTTGCCATGGCAACTATTGTAGGCATGAATGTAGTTGTTCGCCCCCGATCCGATCAATAAACTTGGAAATTTCCTCAAAGTATCATTCTTCCATGACTATTTCTCTTACATTAGTATATTCAGTTACCATGATGCATCTAAAGGGTACCGGGCCCCAAGAGTCCGAAGTATAAAAATCAGGTACCTGGCCCCAAGAGCCCGATGTATAAAAATCGAAGGCTAAAGCCCGAATTATTAAAGACTACGGTCTAAATTATTAAAGACTACAGTCTAAATCAAGAGTCCGAAGTATAAAAATCGAAGGCTAAAGCCCAAATTATTAAAGACTACAGTCTAAATTATTAAAGACTACGGTCTAAATTATTAAACACTACGGTCCAAATTATTAAAGACTAAGGTCAAAATTATTAAAAACTGCGGTTTAAGACATCAAAGGCTATGGCCAAACGAGATCCGAAGCCATTGAGAGTTCGATCACCTTAAACACATAGTGCAACCTCGAGATGTCCGAGTATGCAAATGATGAAAGTAAGGGTTACATATTCGATAACCGCCACCGGTTAGTCGAGAGACTACCTCATGTACACCCCGAAAAATTTTTCGTTAATGTACAGTGAATAGACTAACGAAGAGCACGAAGTATACGATATTTCAATAAGTAAGGAATGATATTTGATGACCCTAATTATGGTTTCAAAGACATTCGAGGTTAGACGAGGAAGTTGGCCAAGAGAAGGCGAGGTATATGTTATATATCAGAAAGGATTTATGAGTAACGAATTATTGATGGCTTAATGATGTTTTGGATAAGAGCTATAATGTCCCTTAGATTGTTAATGGGTTGTTAAACAAGTATTAAGAAGGTTCCATAAGGATTAGGGATCAAACGAGTCGACTAGAACGAGATTCGGAAAAATAATGGAATGTACGGTCCACTATACGGACCGTACAAAAGATACGGGCCGATGTAACGCCGTATAACCTGTCCCGAGAGAAGAGCCTCATCGGAAACATTATACGGTCACACATAATGTTCGTAAAAATTGTACGGACCGTATGTGTGTGAGTATAAACGTGTGAACAGCTTTTGAGTTTTAAATAAGCGGACCCAAGTTCATTATTTTCATTTCCCATCTTCTCATTTCCCTCTCCTCACCTCAAGAACTCTCTAGAATACTCTCCACACTTCTCATACAAGAATCCAAGAGAAATTTATGATCAACTTCATCAAACCAACAAGAATCAAGTGTATGAAAAACATTGAAGTTCATCCAAGCCAAGAAATTCATATGGAAGTGAACTAGGGTTTTGGTGCAAGAGAAGTATTTCCACTCAAGGCTTGTTCCTACACTATCTAAGGTAAGTTTCATGATCTTTTCATGTTATTTGAAGTATTGAAAAGTTGAAACACTTGGATTGTAGAAGAATATAGAAAATATGTCATAAATGTGGGAATAGTGCCATTGTTGAGTAGTAGTTGGAATGAATCATGAAAATGGATATGTTGTGATTGTAAGTAGGTTATGAATGACATTTAGAACATGTGATAAGCATTATGTGAAAGAACACGATAGTGAACTATGGTCATGATTATGGAGGAATTGAAGTGAAATTGTGAAATGTGGATAATGCTTTGAATGATGATTGTTGTTTATGATATTGTGATTGTTGTTATGAATGTTTGGGAGTTGATATGGAATATGGAGGAAGTTGTATAAATGAAGGAAATGCTGCCCAATTTTCTCTAGCTTTAGTAAGCACGTTCTTATAATCGATTAGCTAATGTTAATACGAACTTTCTTGAAGGTAGAAACGCGAGCATCGAAGGAGAGCAATCAAGTGATAGAATTGTTAAACGAAAGAGGCTAGTCCCTTCTTTCTAAGGCATGACTCTATGGTATGAATCTTCCTATCTTTCTATGATTTCTCTACATATATGTATGTATCGAAAATGATAAGTCTACGTTATAAAGAGCTTTTGTATATATAAGTTAAGAGGTATGTTATGAATATGATGACGAGCCCAAGTCTAGAGATCCTAAATATCATGATATGATGTTTTACAAAGCTAATGACCTTCATACGATTCCTTGATATTATTCATTGTTGCTAGATCCACCTTATGATGTTACCCTTCCTTTTAGGCATGAATTTTATGGCACGCTTTTCCCTCCTTCTCTATGAATCTCCTACATTCCAAAGAACCAAGAGTCTATGTTCATGAATAGTCATATGAGACAAAGATAAGAGATACATTATGAGCACGATAGTGATGATGATGAGTCTATGACTGTAAGGAGCTACATATGTATGAGATAAAGAAAAGAGGTAAGACACGAGTATGATAATTGACGATGATAAATTAAGTCTAAAGAATCCTAAAGCCGAGATATGATGCCCATGAAGTTAATGATTCTAAGTATGGTTCCAATGATGCTTTTTATGTACACTCACCTTAAAATGTTAGTCCCTTCAAGGTGAGATATGATGATTAGGTACTTCATAATGAATCGGGGGTCCAAAACCTCATGTCACCCCGACTTCGCCACGGTTGTCGTTCATGTTCTAATATGCTTTAATGATAGATGTATGGTAACGTTAAGTATATGTATGTATGTATGATAGCATCGAGTCCGGGAAGTAGCAACAACGGATAGCACGAGTCTCTAAATGAGTATGGATAGCATCGAGTCGTTCGAGTACGGATAGCATCGAGTTCGAGGCTGAAGTACGGATGATACCGAGCCTATATGGCCGGGTACGCGGCCGTACCGCATTGTAAATTATTACATATGTAAGCATGTGGATGTAAATGTCGTATCTTTAGAGGAATAACGACAAGTACGTATGGCGAATGTTCAAAAGGTATTATGAGGAATGAACGAAACAACTTTTTATCTTATGCTATCCTTTATGCTCCTATTATGTATTATTACCGAGAGATGAAATACATACTTTCGTACAATGTTCGTACCGACGTCCGTTTTCTTTGGACGCCGTGTTCGCCCAAGCAGACGGGGAGCGACCTAGACTCGTAGTGAGTCGTTAGGCGACCGAGAGCACTCATTGTTCGGAGGTGCCATTGATTTATTCTTTTGGTATATATATGTTTTGGGCATGATGGGGTCCCCGTCCCGTCCTATGTCTAGTACAAGAGGCTCGTAGATACATACGTGTGGGTAGTATGGTCTATTTCGCTTTCCCATCGTATGTGTATATGTATTAATCTAATAACCGAAAGGCTTATGTATATAAAGTGAATATGTTTCGGATGAAAATAGCTTTTTATGATTATGAGCATAAGAAATATGAATAAATGCAGGATGAGTAATAGAATGAGTGGTGCTCGGTGGTTAGCTTTGGGTGCCCATCATGGCCCTAGTCGGGTCGTGACAATCGGTCTCAGAATTGTCTCTAAAACTTCTTGCCAAAGCAATATTGCAAGTCGGTCTGAATCGGGACCGAATGGCTAATTGTTCTAAATCCTAAGCAGAAAGGATAAAAGAATATCGATCAATGAGAGATATCGAATAAAGTCGAACAAAAGCTTTTGTATATATATCCAAAATATTTACAAAGGCTCGAAAAACGGCCTCGAGCTTGAAAAAGCAATAAAATTACATATAGACAAAAAAAAAAGGCTTTTAAGCCTGTTCTCATCCGAGCCACCGGAACCTCTGTCCGAGCCAGCATCACTGTCCGACTCCTTGGGCTGACACTTAGCCTTTGCCTCTGCCTCGAGCCTCTTGGCCTCCTCGATCGTGGCCGATACATCTACTCCCCCGTCTTAGACCTCTTCTAGTGTCTCCCTCCGGGATTAGCACCGCATATATTCAGTGGAAAGTGACTGAAGGTTCTGAGCCAACATCTCATGGAAATCGAAGAGTTTCTCTGAGGCCTTGTGAAGTTTGAGCTTCAGCTCGATATTTTCACGGCCAAGAGTATCATGCTCTATCTCAGCCGAGGTAAGTTGTGCCCGGAGTTCTCCGTTAAGCCGAGACCATTTACTGGCTTTATCTTCCGCTACCCGGAGCTTCTCCTTAGATGATGCCAAATCCTCCTTAAGGGCGTCTCTCTCCGAGGCAAGGCCGTCCGTCTTGCTTTTGAAGTCTCCAAGTTCAGCCTTCAGTCTGTCAAGCTCAGACCGGAGCTAGTTGATCAGGGTTACTTTATCCTGGGCCTGAGAAGTAGTGGCATTAGCATCAACTATTAACTGATTGTTGTAAGCTTAAAAAATCCTTACCTTCTCGTCCAGAAGGTCACGTTCTTCTCGAGCCTTCTTCAAATATGATTGAAGGGTGGAGAGGTCGGGCATACTCCTGATATACTCCTCTCGTTATTCGTAGAGTCGTTTGTTCGACTTCGTCTGTTAGGGATCGCGCCGAGCCCAATATCCACCTCCATCCTCAATTGAAGAAAGCTTTCGTGATGAAGCATGGAGGCCTGAGACAAAAGAAGAAGTCAATTATCAAGACGAGAGGAAGAAACAAGAACTTAGTGTAAAAATAAAAATTAAATGAGACACACCCGGTTCATAGCCTGCTGGGCCTCGTTAAAGAGGCACGATTCGTCGATCTCGTTTATCCTCCGCAAGTCCTCCTCGGTAGCCAAAACGCGCAAATATCTGGCCACTTCGACAGGACCGCACAGCATCTTCACATATGCCGACACAAAAAATGTAACCTTCTTCATATGGTTTGGATCTATGCTCGGGGCAGGGAACTGTTTCTCTAACGGGGTCCGCAGGTGACCCCGAATGGGCGGCCCCATCCTAAACAGGTGCCCAAACCCCGTGTATTAGCTTCCCTTGTTCCGAATAGGTGATTGATGGTTTGATCGAAAGAGCGAGATGGATCTGTCGGTCTCTCTTCTACACCACGCCTTCGAGATGGTCAGAAGTTTATCGAGATGAAGAATCCGGTTTGTGTGTGATGGCCTCAGCCAATATAGATACATCCCTGGTCGGGGGCAGTAAATCCTCCTTGTGAGGAGATTGGGCCGGGGTAGGAAAAGCTCTCTTCGGAGTGGCAGCGAGCGAGATCTTCTTTAGGTTAGAACGATAACGATGTCCATGGGACTCGTCTCTTGGTCGGCCCCAGTTTCAAAACTACCGATGTTGGAGCAGTGACCTTCGAGCTTTTCAGCTCTTGGTTGGTGTTTTCCAAGTCTCGAAGGTCAGGGTTTATGTCTTCCGAGGATCTCAGGGGCTAGACTACAGAGGATAACATGGTATCCTTATCCTCAAAACAGTCTTTGGGCCTGCCCTCGGTGGTCTTTTAAAAGACACTTCTTTTGACCTTAATCACCATTCTCATTTTCTTCTTACCCTCAGCAAGATCATTGGAAGGATCGGGCGACCGTTTTCTTCTCTTTGCAAGTTTCTCCTCTTCCATAGTGGCTTCGCCCTCGAAAGACGAGCCCGATGCATCAGCATCGGTCCTTCTCTGAAGTATAGTGGTCTTCGGTAGGCTTGTAAAACAAAAGAAAAAAGGGGGCCCGGTTAGCACCGATGTATTGAGCGAGGAATAAAGGATAAATTGGCCTAAGGTACTCACTGTGATGAAGAGCCTCTTATCTATTTTTTGAAAGTAGCCGCCATTTGCGCTCGGCATAAGGGAGCTGGCTACATATGCTCTTAATCCAAAGGTTCCATTTCGGAACCGCATTGAGAACTTGAGGAGTGGCTGCAAATAAAAGCAAAGTTTGCGATCTAAAAATACGGTACCAGATATATTTTCATTTACTTGGAAGGAGATGTACTTACGCTTTAGATTCCACCTCTCGGGAAACGGGAGCTGATCGGAGGGGATGAGGTCCTCGGTCCTTACTCGGACAAACCTGCTCTGCCATCCTCGATCCCTGTCCTCGTCGATACACGAGAAAGGAGCCTTCTTAGCTCATCGGGTGAGCTTGATTAAACCAGCCCGGAACACTCGGGGATTGTATAACCCGACGAGGTGGTTAACGGTGAAGGGTTGCTTGGCTTTGACCGTGAAGTAACGGAGGAGTGTTACAATTCTCCAAAAGGAGGGTTGAATCTGATCGAGGCAGAGGTCATATCTCTTGCAAAATTCTACGACCACTGAATCGAGATGGCCAAACGTGAAAGGATAAGAGTAAACACTTAAATACCCTTTCACGTACATCCTGATATCCTCATCGAGGCGGGAATAATGATGTTGTTGACACCCAATTTTGTCCCTCCTTTATTCCTATTTATTTCGAGGCTTCTAAATTTATTGACGAACTAAACACTTTATTTTCGCTATTATTAATTTTCACTATTTTACTATCGATATTACTAGCATTGCTTCATCACAACTTTCAAAATGGTTCGTCGTCATTTGATTTTAGGATTTGTACTCGTTAAATCAATTTTACTTTATTAAATCCTTTACTTTCTACATACTAATTATTATTCATCCTCACATAATATATATTGTACCAGTTGCTAAATTAGAAGCCCAAACAAATAATTAAGTGGAGGAGAAATTTCAGCCAAATAAATGGCCCAACACAAAAGGAGCAGCCCACGTTTATTTAATCTCATCCATACCCGACCAGCCCAACTAAAATACCCAGTCCAGCCCACTATTTCATCCGACCCGGTCCGGCCCACTATTCCTATACACCTTACCCTAAGCTCTTTCTCTTTTCACTCTCTTCGCCGCCTCCTTTCCTCCTCTCTCTCCTTTCCCTTCACCTCTCTCCCTCATCCATTTTAGGCGAGAATCAATTCCCCTTTCAAACATGGCAGGTTTGTCGCCCCATTTTCGGATTGAAACAGCTACGCACTCCTCTTTCCTTTCTCTTTCCTCATCTTATCGTCTTCTCCTCTTTTCCATTTTAACAAAAAACCCATTTCCTTTTTCACCAGGAACAGGCCTTACTATTCCATTTTCGTGCCAACTACAAGCTAGTCAACAAGTGGAGGTCAACATACTTTACGAGCCTTCTGAAACAAATCAGCTTTAAAGATTTGAATTTTGAATTCAAACGGGTGGATGAACTTTTGTTGGAGCCAAGAATTTGGAATCAAAACGAAACCCTAACTCATCCTATAAATACGCCTCTAAGAGCTCAGCCGAAGGGGGGTTCATCGAAGAAGAAAGACAAAACTTTAGTTCCTTCAGCCACCAAAAACCCCTCTGAAAATATCTACATTGTTCAACAACTGTATCTCGAAACAATCATTTTGAAGTATCAAGTAGGTCACTGTTTTTCTTTTAATCCGTTCATTATTTTAAAATCGAGGGTAAATCCGTGACGTCGACGCCCCATTTCACTGTACACAAAATAGGTCAGTGCGATTCCCCTTTTCCTCTTCTTGTAGTTTGATCTGATTCTGGCGTGCATTTGGGTCTTTGTTTGCGTGTGTAAAATGCTTCTATTGTATTATGTGATTTTCTCCCTTTTCGTAGTCTGTCCCGTTTCGATCTCATGTTGCTTGGGTAGTTTGTTTAAGTCCCAGTTCTGTTCCGATTTAGTTCTTTAATATCTCCATTTTGGTTCTATTATTATTCTCTTTGTATAATACTTTACGTTTTTTTTTGCATTCTGTGCATTTCGTGCTCTATTGTCCTGTTATTAGCATGTTAGCTCACTTATGCGTATATTGATTTAGATTTTGTCAGTCGATGTTCTATGCTAAGTATGGATCTGAGAGGTTAAATAGTTACTCAAGTTTGGTTAGGATTCCCATTTAAAATACAACAACTTAAATGTGATTGGTCTTTAATTCTTATCTTGTGATTGGTCCTGAAACAGTTTAAGGAAGAGCTAATCTTGAATTATAGATATGTCTCTGTTCACTATGTTCATTTGTTGTTGAGACTAGTTGCACTTTCAACTCTAATTAAACTAATTCGACATTTTAATCACGATCAGTGGTACATGGTTTCGTTGATAGGAAAGTGTACTGAGTTAGAAGCATGCTTGACGTGCCTATTAAGCCATCTCTTCCGGGTTAAAACCAGAACCTGCCTAGACATTACAATGCCCAGTTATGGTCGCTGATTCTTCTTGAGATTTCACCCACTTTCCGTGAAATGAAAAACTACGAAGAGGAATTCACATGGATTTAGGAAGGGCCTGCTGTATTTGTGTCCAAGCTAAAGTTAAACCCGAATATCCAGGAAAAAGCAGAATATTTGATGGAAGGACGGGGAAGGCCTGGTCACTGCGACCCCCTTTGTGAGGAGGCACCCCTTCTCCCGAAGTTACGGGGCTAGGCCCGAATGACCCCTTCTCATAATGAGAATGTATATAACCCTATTCCGGCCTGGTCCGGTATGGAATGAACTTATAATCATGGAATCGACCCGACAATGAATTTCGCTACCTTAGGACCGTTATAGTTACGGCCGCCGTTGGACACTACAGTGGAAGTGTGTTGAATCAAGAACAGACAGTAACCGCTTGCCCCGAAATGACCTGGACCAATAGGGAAATCCCAAGAGAGCTCGGAGATTTCACCCACTTTTTGATAATTTACTTAGGCATAAACATCTTGTTCCAGATCGTTTAGATGATCAAATGTTCTGATTTGTTACATATTGTACTTGATAATGCTGTTGATAAAAAGCATATCAGCAAGTGTTTCGTTTTGGTGCTGATTCAGTTTAATTCAAATTTTGTGAGATGTTGTGCCTCTGTTTGATTTGTGTATGAAGCATGAAGTAACTTTTCTTTAATCAATGCCGTTTCCAGTATCGTTATGTTATGGGTTAGTCCAAATGCGTAAGTTTGAATCCTTGCTATTTTCCATGGTTTCTACGTATGTAGAACATGAAGTAACTTCTCTTTATTATGGTTCATAAACTGGTTTTAAGGAAAATGTTGAATGGTTGTCATATTGTAGCCCTTGGAGTTGAATGAATCTCATGCTCGGTCTTGTGTATATGTTTGCTTTCACCCTGTACATAATTCTGTGTATGGAATATGATCTTGAGAATAAATGTTTTGAGATGTTTAAATGAAATCATTGCCAAGATGTTATGTAAGCACCTGTCATCACCAAAGTATAGACATAGATCTTAGATATTTAAATGACTAAGTATCCAGGGCTTAGAACCTGTCCAGAACTGAATATACATCCGATACACACCCGATATATACATCGTGGTGTGTGCATCTTAAGTATGCTATACATGGGATTAAACAGGAAAATAACACATAAAGCCTAACAATGCTTACGGGTACATCATATGTTGTTTTGTTTATGGAATATATGTATGTATACACGAGATATACCTAGATATACACAAAGAATACATGATCTGTTGGTTTGTCTCGAAGCTTGCGTTATCTATGTTTAAATCTATTTATTGATTGCATACTAATCCTTTTCTCTCATTTTTTTTGCATGAACATCGCATACGAGTCCAAACGACTCGTCGTCTCCCGCATTCGACGTTGGGCCGAAGCCCAACAAAACACTTCTCCCGAGTCAACTCCCACCAGCCATCCGTAGCAACATATTGAGGCTGTTGGGCCAAAGCCCAACAGTAGTGAACAGTGGCAGACTTGAAATGGACTCATTCAAATCATCTCATTTCTCTACTTTATTTTTGTTTGCGCATTGAACTTGTAATTACATGACTAACTCTTTGCTTGTTTTATTTGCTTAGATTAAGGTAGACCTTAGCGAATTAGTGGGTTTTAGTTTAATAACGGGTAGTTAAGTTAAAGGGAAATTAATAATTAATACCATCAGTTTCCTTTTCTTCTACTTATGATTAAAACTATTTATAATATTTACAATATTTGTTTTCATTAGAATAGTTAATTTTTTTCAAAATAGCATTATTACATATGTTGAGCTAAGGAATCATGATTTGTTATTACTATCTTAAAAATTAAAATGTCATCACTATGCAAAGATGAATTCAAATGTATTTTAAACATTTTAGATTAATCCGTTTATACATTTCTTTTAGCCAAATACAGTAAAATAGAGTTAATGAAAAGAAAGAAGACCCATGATTTTTTTCATCATATTAAAATAAGTCTAGGATTTTCTATTCATATAATATAATTTTTAGTTCGCATTTGCTAAAACCTTCTCTTTGAAAATTATTATGCATAAGTAAATTATTGTATTTTCCACAAATATTATTTATATAGCATCATTATATTTTCCTTCAAAATCTTAATAACCTTTATAAATTTTATTTTAAAATAGTATTTAAAGACATCTTTCATGCAACTTATTATTTTTGTAAATCCTATTTTTTAACAACATTATTACATTTTTCTTTAAACTTTAGCAATATTTGTAAGTCATTTTTAGCTTTAATTAATTAACCTAAGTTTGGCCGGATAACCGTAAGTTAACGGATCCTAGAGGATGCCTAACCCCTTCCCTTTAGGATAATATAGAACCCTTACCTCGAATCACGCCGGTTTGGAGACTATTAACGGAGGTTAGTTTTACCTTAAGTTAATAATTAGGTGCCCTAATTCACCTTAAAATCAATTAGGTGGCGACTCCTTAAAATCAATTAATAGGAATCACCAATATGTTGTACCCTAATCTAACCCAGTTAAAATAGGGTATAACAGATGTCTTTCCCTTTCCTGTCACAATCTTCCCGGACCCTTTCGAGTTTGTCCGGGGAAATGGTGCAAAGATATTTTCACGCTTCTTCACCCCGATCTCCTTGCATCGAGGGTTTTTTACCTTAAAATCATTATCTGATGAATAGTTGTTGGGAATAAAATCTGACATGGGCGGTTCCGGTTTAGCAGTCAAGGATGTTCCCTCTATACCGGAGGCCGGAGCAACATCTCCGGGTGAGGTTTTTGAAGTATTCGCTATTTTTCTAAAAATAACAAGGATTGGAGATTGGAAGATGAAGATATGAAGATCTGGGGAAGACTTGATGAAGATATGAAGAAGACCTGGGCGAAGAGAATGAATGTATGAAGGTATGAAGACTTGAAGGTTTTGGGAATGGATTGAAAAATGATGGTAAATTGGAAGAACTTGAAATCAATAGTAAAAAGTTGGAAGTGAAATTTTTGAACTTTTATACAGTGGAACCGAGACGGTTCACATTCCGTAACCGTCAAGGTAACCCATCAGAGTTTGACGCGTGTCCGGTGTCTGAACGATGTGATTGATGTGACGTTTGGACTTATCAACTTGCGTGAAGCTTACAGAGGAAGGAACCGAATTGGATGAATAGTACTTGAGCCCTCATACTTCGGCCTCCAGTACTAAGAGGCTATCTGTATACGGGCAAAACCGAGGGCAAGGGTATCGTCGACTTCCCTTCGAGAAACTTAAAATTATGGTGGTCGTTACTGACTCGGACGAGCCCCAATCGGGGTCAAGATCAAGCGAGGGATCGTAACAAGACCGAGCATAGCTAAGCCCCAATCGGGGTCAAGATCGATTGGAATAGGATACCGAGATGGGACAGGAGGCGGTTAACAGTGATAAACGAGGGTCCGAAATATCCGCTATCAGCCACATATGGCGACGCCGATTTCGCTCATCAGTAACTGAAAGATTTTGTATCTTATTTAGACTTGTACTAGGGTTAGGACTTGTCCACTATATAAAAGGGAGGACCCTTTTTATTTTTGGCTGGTTCTTTTACACGCACAAACATACTAAGCAATACAATTTGATTCTAAGTTTTTATCAATCTCTCTAAGTGTTCTACAATTGTTCATTCATTCGCCACTGTGACACGAGCCCGGTTCCGAAGACCCGAGCCAACCGGTCGGTCGTGTCTAAGGATCAATCGTTGTTATTCTTGGTTTGACTGTTCTTATTTGTCTTTACACTATTATTTATTGCTCTGTAATCATTCATATTAAATTAGACCGCATATCCTTTGAACCGCGTACAAATTTAATTGTTATCCAATTTTTAGGGTAAACAGACATAAAATAAAAAAATAAAAAGATGAGTGAGGTTTGCAACAATGAGTACTATACCGCTACCATATAATGATAAGTTAAGGTTCGAATCAGGTGAAAAATAAGTGGAACTTTATTGATCCGAAGTCACATATAATGATATGAGTGAGATTTGCTAGCTCTACTATAGAACACCCTAATATAAGTTACGTTGAAGGTTCAAGTCATGCGCAAGATAAGCGAGAAGTTTATTAATTCGAAGTCATATATAAAATAATATGAATGCAGTTTGCTCTAATGAAAACACACACACACACCCCCCTACCACCTACGATCTAGCACTAACTAAAGCAGAAGTAAAAAAGACAAATTTTGAAACAACAGTGTCAGGATCCTAATTAGTTCCAAAATTTCAAGATTAAAAACGTAGTATTTGTTACCCATTTGTAATTGCTTCGCTACTTCTTTTTCTTCCTGAATAATTTCGCAACACATATCGAGAAATATTTAACCACAACGATTAAAATAAATATTTGGAATTGTGACATATTAATTATTTACTCCCTCCATTCCATAATAAGTGGCTTTTTAGGCTTATGCACACCCTTTAAGAAAGTGCTCACTCTTTGAAAATTAGAAGTGTTTTTACTAACTTACTCCTAATTAAATGCCTAAAAAAAGAAAAGCTTAATGATTCTTAATTATGTAAATAAGGGTCATTTTGGAATAAGAAGATCAGTTTCTTCTTGAAATCTTAAAGCACCGCTTATTTTGAAATAAAATGAAAAGCCTAAAAAGTTACTTATTATGGAATTGAGGGAGTATAATTTAAGAACAAATTGCCTTTTTTGCGTATTGCAAATTATATTTTACTTTTACGACTAATATGCCGTCAACGAATAAAACAGAAACTAAAAACATTGAAATCCTAGACGGCAATCTTTTTCCTATTTTTACGTTTAATTTAACTTTCTTCTGAGTATTTGACACTGACTTTTAATTACTTTTTAATTGTTTCTTTCCCTCATTGTCTTTATCAATTTCTTTCTTTTAGGCAATGAGATTAGGTAATGCCAGAGATATCATTTGTAACAATTGCTTAGAAATAGTTTCCAGGTTATACTTTTCCAATTTTTTTAGAACAGGTCAAATCATGATAACGAAACTATCCAATATTTTTTTATATATATATTTCTTTTGTTTCAGAAAACTTTTCCACTAAATTTCTCCAAAAAAATATTTCCACTAATTTTATTCAAAAAAAAAAAAAAACTGTCCTCACGCCAATATTCAAAGTCCAACCCTTGAGATCCCAAATTTGGAAGTATTTTATTCTCCTTAGTCTTTAGCATGGTGCAACTTAAGGTGGTAGTTTGTTATTCTTTTATTTAATATTCTCAACCTATCTATAACATTGTAGTCCTAAACGATTCATGTTTTCACTTTTTAAATATGTATGATAAAAATAAAGAAATAATCTGAACAAAAGATAGGTCACACACATTGACGGAGTCAACGATCTCCTTATTAGAAAGGAGAAAACTATCTCCTTATTAGAAAGGAAAAACTTACACACACTGTATTTACCAGCGATATTCATTGTATTTTGTAAACATAAAATATAGATAAGTTTTTCAGTTCTTCTTGAGAAGGAGGCTCAAACTAGTTTCACTTGCACTAGGTCTCATTACTTGGCCATTACTAAAATTTAAATACCAAAAAAAAAAAATTAAAAAAAAAAATCGAAGTAGTTATGTGATGAAATTACCAATTGAAAAAGTGTAAATGCATAAAGTTCTAACCATCTATATCTATATATATAAAAAAGGAGAGGTATAAGCAATGTGGTTAAGCCAAGTGGCAAGCTAATAACAAGCCACTTGGCAATTTTTAGACAAACTTTAATTGGCTATGTAATAAAATTGAATTTGCAATCAAATATAAAGGTTTTTTAAATAATAAACAATCTTTATATTTTGAATCTAATGACATTTATCTAAAAAGATTGAAGTCAACGGATGATCAGTAGTATTTTAAATTGTTTCTCTATCAATATTTACATTCTTTTTTAATTAATTAGAGATAGGATAAGTATTTACATTTGAATGTTTGTTGAGCTTCAAGCTAGATAAAAGATAGAAATCTTTTTTGAATGAGAGATAATAGGATAAGTATATCATGCATGATATCAATAATTTTCGTTTAAAAACTAAAGGAACCGAGACCTCACAGTTGAAAAGTTCTACATGAACTCAACCATTTTATTCTTTGCTATATTTATGCTTTTACATTAAGCTCTATCAGCTATTTCCACAGCCACATATCACTTTGTACTTTGTAGAGGTAATTTAATTTCTTTATTTACATAAATTCTCTCTCAAATATTTATTCTATGTATCATTTCTTGCTTAGTCTTTCAAGAAAACATAAAGATTATGTTGTTATTGTGATCCTTAATAGTAAGTTCTACTGGCCATTGATGCACGTATGATGTATGAGTTTTTTAGAGGTAATTTTTTTCATTCATGTATATTATTTTTTATACTTTTTTTCCTTCTCGATTCCATTTTTATTAAAGTAGAAGAATTCTTCTATATATACATGCTCCATATGTTTCTATGTTTGATGTAAGTAGCACAACAAGACTATATATATATATATATATATATATATATATATATATATATATATATATATATATATATATATATATATATATATAGACACACACACACACACAATATTAGAAGAGCGAATATAATGCTTGGATTGACATGCTTGTTTTTGGTGATTAAATTTCAACCTAAGGGTATTTGTGTCATTTCGATTTTAGATTTTCAAGGGGTAAAATCATTAAAATTACGTGGTTTTTGCTTTTGTATAAACTGCTATAGAAAGTCTTAAGCTATGTTCTCTATTTTCGATCTTCTGTTCATATAATTACTTTTATTTTTGCATCAAAGTCCATATCATTTTTTAAGGCAAAAGAAATTGGTTTAATTTTGACAGAAAAAAAATTATGTTTTAGCTTATATAATAGATGTTACTTATCTTTTTATCATGACATATTTATTTACACTTATTTCATTGTTTTGCCATGAACTTGATGATTGATATAATTATATATTTCTCAAAAAATTATTGTTACAGAAGGAAATTTTTGAAAGCAAGGTAACAACGTAGCAAGTTCATAGCGTATTGCGTAATGTTTGTACGGGAGGTATGTCAAAATAAACTGCGTACATTCTATTAGTTCATGCAACTACATGATATTAGATAGTTATTGTATTAGGTACATACTTCTTGCTTCATAGTGCATATATATGTTACCAAGCAAGAAAAAACAAATATTTTACGTACGTGTAGAATTGCAGATGGCAGAATTGAATAAGATATTAATGCACTACAGGATAACTTCAAACAAGTAATGCAACAATCACAATAATCAGTAGATTTGGTGTTTTAGGGTTCAAATAGAGATTGCAACGTTGATATTCTGATTAAGGTAAGTTCAACATTTTCACGTTCACAAATTAAATTATTTGAAATCATCAACTTATATTATTGTGCTTCTACTCTTCATTTTAACTGTACGCAGATAAAAATTATCATTCCTCTTTTATGCGATGAAGATACATAGTAGACACAGAGAATCATCAAATAAGGTACGACAACTTAGAAAGACATTCCTTTTAATTTGTTCACTATTTATATGTTTAAAACCTAGCGAATATCAAACGCCTCTTTTACTATACCAGTAACACGAAGCTAGCTTATTTCTATCATTAAAACAAGAAGCCTACTGTAAAGTGGTGATCAATTTTTATACGAGTATTAATAATTAAAATATAAATGTCATTGCTAAATTTGTTCATCGTATAACTTATTGAATCTGCAGCATACATTAGGTATGTCTGATTGATATTTTGTTGATATCATTTATAATGTTGGTCAGTTATTGGAAGGTCCTTCTTTCTAAGGTGCAAATGAATCAGATAATTTTTAATTACTAAGGTTGGTTTGGATAAATATAATAAAAGATAACATGTCTAACTGACTAATCCCATTTCTAGGGGTGTTCACGGTTTGGTTAAAAACCGATCCAAACAGAAAATCAAAAACAACAGATTAAATAAACCAATATTTACTTGGGTTAAGTTTGGTTTGGTTTTGAATTTTTAAAACCAGATAATATTTGGTATGGTTTTGGTTTTACTAAAAGCAAACAGAATTAAGAAAAACTAAACCGACAGATTTTATACATAATTTTATATTTATATATATACAATATATTGATTTTTATAAATACTTTTGCATAATTTATATACTTTTTAAGATTTTTTTTATTTATCTATAATAGGCTAATGAACTTTATACCTTAAGTCGATTTTAAAAAAGAAATTCATAAATTCAATCTCATTTATTCAAGAAAATAACTATATGAGATTTACCTAGATTTATTTTTTGTATTTATTATAAATTTTATTCACTTAATTGAAATCATAAATCCTAAGACCATAATGCAAGAAACTATAGCTACCGCAATTAAAGGGTAATAACGGAGTATAAGTTGGAAAATGATAGAAAATTCTCTCCTAATTGTAGGAAAAATATCATGAAAGAGAGAAAATACCATTAATTTTCTTAAAAAATGAAAAACCGACCCAAACTGACCTCAACCAAACCGATGGATATGTATTATATTTGATTTGGTTTGGTTTTAATAATTTTAAAAACCGATTATATTGGTTTGGTTTTGATTTTAACCCAAAATCGACCCAAACCGACCCATGAACACCTACCCATTTCTTTTCATTTTTTTTTTCAAAAGAAAATCTTTTTCAACATACCTATTTTTCTAATTTGAAAGTTGTATCTTCCCTCATAGTTTCTTAAATATTCTTCCATTTAAGATAAGAAAACTCAATTGCATGTAATACAAACTAATAATTACAAATATCAGTAGATTTCATGATAAGATAAGAAAATAACTTATGTATTTATACTTTGGTTGAATTCAAAGTCACACTTCAGTTTTAAATATGATATTATTTTGATTATAGGTAGAAATGTTAAATGGAGAAAACTAATTAAATACGATAGAAAGAATGTACAAAGAAGGGGGGAAGAGGGTGGGGGGGTGGGGGGTGGGTGGGTCATAATATAATAAATTGAAGAGTTGTGAACAACGAACTATTTGCATATAGATTTTGCGGGGGTAATTTTCATTGAGTAACAAAATAATAGTTTTGAAAATTTTAAGGCAATATGATCTAATATGAGTAAATCCAAAATTTGAAATAACTAGAAATAATATTTTAGTGGTATATTAGTGATAAAGAAAAATAGAAGAGCTAGAATGGGTTATTGCTCATACTCTAACTCAAAATTTTGTTCTTACTTTTAAAAGGTAACCTCCCAAAGCAAAAGACTTATTAGAATTTAAAATAAGAATAATTGGAATTATATTATAAAAAAATAAATTATAGCTAAGACTACATAACGGAAGATTTAAAATATAAAATATTGAATATAATACGTAGAAAACTAATTAAATACGAGAGAAAGAATGTACAAAGAGTGTGTTGGGGGGGGGGGTATATTTATACTTGGAATTAATTTTAAAAATATAATGAAGTAATTGGATAATACACAAAATATTATTCGTAATTTAAGAAATTGAAGAGTTGTGAACAATGAAATATTTTCATATAGATTTGGTTATTTGGGGGTTGGGGTAATTTTCACTGAGTAACAAAATAATAGTTTTGAAATTTGTCAGGCAATATGATCTAATATGAGTAAATCAAAAACTGAAATAATTAGAAATAATATTTAAGTGATATATTAGTGATAAAGAAAAATATAAGAGCTAGAATGGGTTATTGCTCATACTCTAACTCAAAATATTTGTCTTACTTTTAAAAGGTAACTTCCCAGAGTATAAGACTTATTAGAATTTAAAATAAAAATATTTGAAATTATATTATAAAAAAATAAATAATAGATAAGACTTTGCAACGGAAGATTTAAAATTTAAAATATTGAATATAATACGAGAAAACTAATTAAATGCGAGAGAAAGAATATACAAAGAGGGTTGGGGGGGGGGGGGGTTATATTTATACTTGGAATTAATTTTAAGAATATAATGAAGTAAGTGCATAATACACTAAATATTATTCATAATTCAAGAAATTGAAGAGTTGTGAACAATGAAATATTTTCATATAGATTTGGTTATTTGGGGTTGGGGGTAATTTTCATTGAGTAACAAAATAATAGTTTCGAAATTTTTAAGGCAATATGATCTAATATGAGTAAATCAAAATTTGAAATAATATTTTCTTAATATTGTCCGTGCATCGGACGGGTACATATATTAGTGATAAAGAAAAAAAGAAGAGCTAGAATGAGTTATTGCTCATACTCTAACTCAAAATGTTTGTCTTACTTTTAAAAGGTAACCTCCCAGAGTATAAGACTTATTAGAAGTTAAAATAAGAATATTGAAATTATATTATAAAAAAAATAAATTATAGATAAGACTACGTAACGGAAGATTTAAAATTTAAAATATTGAATATAAAAGAATCCAAGTACCAAATTAAAAAATATTAAAAATACAAAAAGAAAATATCATGTGGGTAAATTTAAAACACAACATTCATAAATTCTTTTCTTTCCAAACCACATTTAGAAGTAAATACCTTAAATAATAGTTATGCCAAATAAACTTTTTCTTTTATAGTGATATGATTTTTTATAGGTTCTAGATGATGATCAGGATTGTGTAATGATATAAGGTTAATCATCACAAGATGATAATTAAATATTTGTTAAATTAATATAATTCAATGTGCTCAAATAAGTAAAACTATAATTTAATATTATTTCAGCATCAACTAATTTTCAGTAAATTTTTATTTAAGTTTTACATTACTCATGATGTTAATCAGTAGTCATTTTTAATATTTCACAAATTAAATAATTATAAATATGTCAAACAAATAAGATAATAATTTTCTATGATTAATTTCATTTGATACCGACCGCGCATCGCGCGGGTACGAATACTAGTGTAAACAATAGCAATAATATCATTAATGTGAAACGCCAGCTCAATTTAGATAAAAGTATACAAAATTAATTTAAAAACACCCAACTTGTATTTAAGTACTTAATTATGTAATAAACAAACTATGGCATATGTAAGAGCACAAAGACCGGTAACCAAATTTGGGACTAAGTAGGTGACTGGAAAATTTCCCAAATAGTGGGAAAATGATTATCCAAATTAATTAAAATGATCCCAGGAGATAAGTCGTCCTTTTGGTTTGATTTTTTGAAAAGAAAAATTGAGGCTTTCACTATCAACTTTATTGAACCTCTAATTTGTTACCTGATTTTATATGCAAGATGGGGACATAACCATCTACAGAAGAAAGATTTGCCCATAGAAAATAGCATGTTCAACTATCCAATATTTAAACAATAATCATTGGCTATTAAAACAGATCATATAGGTGGCTTTTATATCAGATGGACTAATGAGCTCGAGGAAATAATCTTCTATGCTCATTTACCATTTGACTAACGAAATTCATTCTACAAACATCTTTTATGTTATTTTTTACTTAATTCGTATGGATTAGATAATTTAAATAACATTTTTAGAGAATTACCCTCACAGGTATTTACACTAAATCAGTTCAATCATGATTAGTTCATTTAATAAAGTGAAATATACATTAATTGTGTATTTGTTAATTTGATATAAATTCCGATACACATAAATTTTGATGCTCACACCCGCATCTGATTTACTTAACATTAGCTAAGGGATTATGGCCTCCAAGCCGGTATTGTAACTTAATTGGGAAATGACTGACAATAGAAACTTTAAATCATTTAAATAACAATAAATAAAAACAATACAATAGCAAAGACTGTTTGTCCAATTAATCAAGCAACCAGCCACCCGATCGAATCAAATTAATTGTGATCAACAATATGAGAAATATATTTATATATTTGCAAACTTTTTAAATTTGTTATAAATTTGACTATTTTTATGTTGCCTGTCAATCTAATCCCAAAATTTTCCATTTTATTTGGACTTGAAACCGGCTAATGCTGCATTTTCAACTAAATAGTTGGAATATTTGCATTAATGGTAGGTCCAAAAATTGTGCAATCGCAATTTTAAAGAAGGACCACTCCACTATATTTTCCAAATTGTTCACTATATTCTTGGTGTTAAATTTAAGCTGTCATTTGGCTATCCATATGCTCCTAAAGTAGAATATTTATGTCCCAAAGACTTGGTACACTATGAGTTGGCAAAAGTTTTGGAAACTTTATAATAAAATTGAATGATTATTTTGACAATTATGCCAAGTGTATAGATCTATATGGCTAAAATGTGGCTAGATTCTCTCAGAAATATGGCATAACCCCACATGCATTGATAGGAATAATGTTTACACTTTACACATTAGAGCAATATTTGCAGTATTTGAGAATATGGTGCTGCAAGACAGGAGACAATTTCGGTTGCTTTTCTCTATCTGCTTTATTTTTTTTTTTTATTTCTTACTAATTAAATTCTCAATTGAAGACTTCTAAAGAAGAATATTTGCAGTAACTAAAGATTTAGGGTTCATTTCTTTCTAATCGAATAAAGGAGAGTGGTGTGATGGATGAATTTTTTTTTGTCTTTAATTAAAGGTCCCTGATTCGAATCTTGGGATGAAAAACCCCTAATAAAGAGTTCTTTCCCTTCAATGAATCCTAAGTGGCAGAAATCTGAATCAGTCGAGACTAATAGGTACCGAATATCGGATGTCTATTAATGGGGAAGGAAGAGCTCCCTATTAGGGAATTTTCCGTTCCTAGGATTTAAACTCGAGATCTTTAGTTAAGGATAATTTTTTTTTGCGCGAATTTCCCTTCATATGGACTGGTCTTTAATTTTTTTCCCTTCAAATCGCTAGTCTTTAATTTTTGCTCCTGCTTGTCATTTAATGAAAATTTGTGGGACAAAGTACCCTTATTCGTTGGTCTATGAGACCAGAGATTCTGGGTTCGAACCCCAATAGAGTAAAAAAAAAAAAAATTGCAAGGCAAGGTTTTCATAGAAACTATGCCTATTCGGAGTAAGTTATGCCTTGTCCGACATAGTTCTGTAGCATAACTTAGTTTCTACAGAGCTATGTCGGACAAGGCATACTTTACATAGAAAATGTGTCTTGTGGCACAATTTTGTAGGCTAATTTAATTTCTACAGAACTATGCCGGACAAGGCATATTTTCTATGTAACTTTGCCCGAATAGGTATAGTTTGCTTTAAAACCTTGTCTTGCGAATATTTTTTTTACTTTGCTGGGGATAAGCATATTTTCACCACTTTACTTTATTACTTAAAGTGCCAAAGGGCAAAAATTAAAGACCAACTATTTGAGGCGCAAAAATTAAAGACCAACGATTTGAGGCGCAAAAATTAAAGACCACTTCAAGATACGGGCAATCGTGAGAATTGCCCATTAAAAATGAAGGAACCTTATTCGTATCATCACATTCTACTGACCTGACTAATCAGAATATAATCGCGTCACATTGGGCCCATTCAAGGCTGGATAGCCTATGATTACACCAAAACAATATTTACAGTTGTCTCGTCCCCATAGATATTCTACCTCTTTTTTTCAAGATGTCTATGGTAAGCTAGGTTTTGCTTTATGAAATCATGATCTTCATTATCACTTACCCTTTATTCGTCAATTCTATCTTTTAAAAAAAAAAAAAAAAAATTAATAGGGGTAGAAGAAGGGGAAATGAAGGAAGCATTTACAATGTAGGGATTCGAACTCTCACCAACAAGGTAAAAATTCATGTAGTTAATTAATTGAGCTATTAGATCCCTACTTATTCATCAATTCTATCACTTTACTTGTGAAATTGATTTTTTTTTAGTGTATATAATTTTCCAAGTGTACCCTAGTGAGTTATGTCTTAGATCATCTGATTTAATAATTAGTCAACAACTAGTCAATATTTAACACTTTAATTAATTTTCTCTCAAGGCTATTAATTAGTGAGTGTTATTTCGACGAGATAATGATAAAAAACACATCTAAACTATCGTTTTTTTGCGATTTCCACGCCACAACTATTAGTTATTCCCTTTTTCTAACTGAACTATCACCATCTATGTACTAAAACGCACCTCAACTATCAGTTGTTCCCTTTTCCTACTTGAAAATCCTATCAGGTAGGAAAAGGGAATAACTGATAGTTGAGATGAGTTTTAATACATAGATTGTGATAGTTGAGGTAGGAAAAGTAAACAAATAATTGTTGAGGTGTGAATAGTTCAGATATGATTTTACCATTAACTCTATTTCTACATAAATCTAGGTGGGATAATGGTCAATTTTCAGGCTTACTATGAGTTTGTAGCCGCCCTTTCAAAAGTAACAGAAAAGTAGGCACACGTCAATGTGAAAATACAATTTGTACAAAGTATCTTTACTTAAAACACAAAATTTAAAAAGTTTTAAACCCCATAAATCATTTCTTTGGTTTGAACTTATAAAGTTTTGAATCCCATAAATCGCTTATAGATGTAAAACTCTAGCAAATTTTTAAACCCCTATGAATTATCGTTCTTTTAGTTTGACTAGGTATTTATCTGACCTCTGTGATTTTTCATCAATTTTCTCCCAGGATCCACTTGATAATGGTCTCCTACTTGCATTAATATTTCAAGCAAATATTTTTATTTCATATTCTCTGACAATACTGATCTTAGTGTCAGATCATTTGCAGCTGATCCTAGGTTTATTCCTTTGAATTTAGTAAACACAACCCCATGTGGAATCCAAATATGAAAACGTAAGCTAGTACGATTTGCACTAATTGTTTAAAGTTTGTCTCTGATGAAGAAGAAAGATAAGTATAATTTTTATTTTGGATTCCTCTCTTGGTCTTTTCAGATTTGTCAATTGCAACATGTTAAGAAGATGAGACAACTAGATTATATCATTACCCTTTGAGTTTTGTACACGCCTTCTCCTCCCCCTCCCCCTTAACAAAAAGTATTTTATCCTTATGGTGGAGCGGTAAATTTATTTCTATCCTTAATTAAAGGTCTTGGGTTCAAATTCTAGCCCCTAGGTATAAAGTTGCCTTTGACTGAGAAAACTTAATTTACTCCCTCCCAAAATGTAGGACTTTCAGGACGAATTCAAATTTTTCGAATCCCAAAGCGTACCGAACACAGAATGTGAAAAAGTAGTGGAAAAAAGACAAAGCTCCTTTGGCTTCTTTTGAATCTTTCATGGAAGTGTGGTTAACATAAAACAATCCTTCAAGCAAGCAATCCAGCGAAAAGGATCCTTTGATAATTGGCAAGATAAGCTTTATATAAAGAGAGGAAAATGATCAATAAACAAACACTCTTTTTGAATCGGATAGTAGATAGGCTTAGTGTCGTGGGGGTAAAGCCCCAGCCCCATGCATGTGTTAAGAACGAAGGGTCTAACGTAGCAAACCATTTGTCGAGAAAAAAAATCACAAGAAAGATTTCATCAAAAGTGGTTGAAAAAGGTGATTGAGAATTCGAAATGGAAACTATGTTGATTGAGTGCAGTTTTTTTTTTTTTTTTTAAATTAAAAAACTCTTATAATTTCTTTTCTTAAATTTGAAATTCCATATCACTCCACTCAAAAAAATAGTTTTTTTTGTTGCTGTGAAAGTTAGCTCCAAAAGAGGGGAAATCAAGAGTGAGGTGAAAGAAAAAAAGCTAAAAGCTAACTATTTTGGCTATTTGGTGATTGCTATTTGAAAGGCAAAGAAAAAGAGCTAAAAGCTGGGCCTAGACGAAAAGAGACGTTAACGCGGGCCCACTAACTAAAGCCTCTCTCTTATGTGGGCCAGAGATCACACTCACAAACGCGGGCTTTGTCCCTTAAATTAGTGGTCTTTAATTTTGCCTTTTGCTTGGATTTAAACTCCCACTCAATCAAAAATTAAAAAAAATTCGCAATGCATGAGTTGGGATTCGCAGGGCATAAGTTGGATTTCAAATACTGCTTTAAGGAAAAAAAGAAAAGAAAAAACATTACTAGAATTTTGCAAAACCTCTGCCTTAATGTATAAGTTGGATCCCAACTTATGCCCTACGAATCCCAACTTCTGCCCTGCAAATCCCAACTTATGCCTTGCGATTTTTTATTTTTTTACTGAGCCTGGGTTCGAATCCAGAACCTCTGGGTGTTAAGCAAAGGGTAAATCTTAAAGACCACCAATTTGAGGGATAAAAATTAAAGACCACCCCAAAAGAAGGATAGCCCGCGCAAAAAAAAACACAAACGCCAGTACATTTTTTTGCGCTGATTGTCCCTTTTTTGAGGTGGTCTTTAATTTTGTCCCTCAAATTGTTGGTCTTTAATTTATTCTTTTCACTTAAAAAAAGTGGCCGAAAATATCCCGAGGTTCTGTGTTCGAACCCCCCTCAGGCAAAAAATAAAATAAAATCGCAAGGTAAGGCTTTTGCCTGCCTTATGGGGCAGACTTTGCCTTGTAAGGCAATATTTTAACTATACATGTTAGTCTCAATAATCCGTAATATTTTCGGTTACTTTTTTAAATAAAAAGCAAAAATTAAAGATCAGTGAATTGTGGGACAAAAATTAAAGACCAGTCCGTATGAAGGTCAATCGCGCAAATTGCCCCGCTATTAAGCCAGACAAAAAGGGCCGTTTGATAATAAGTACTAGGGCCCATTTGTAGCTATACTCACTTGCCTCCTCAGCAAGTGTGCTCCACCTTCCTTTTAGGGGTTCAAATTTGATAGTATATTTTTTTCCCTGGACATCGATCATCCCTTAAATTTCAGTTAGATACTTGAATATTACATTGTATTACAACTGAACACCTTAATACATGATAACAAAAATTTCTTAGATACATTCACTGCAATTTAAGATTTTTTTTTTTTTTTACGAGTGTTCTCAATCATTCATTACGTAAATAAGTTAACCATTTAAAATATGTCACATTCATTAATTATACGTGTTAGTCTCAATAATCCGTAAAACCTCATATTTGTCCAACTGGGGTTGATGTGTACAATTAAAGGAGGTACAATTTTTTATGTAGTTAACTTATCTACATAATAGACATTTGAGAACATACGCAAAGCTTCCCAAAATTTTAGTCGAAAGTGTCTAATATAGAGGAACACTTATCATGTATTCGATAGTTCAAGTGTTCAAATGGAACATACTGCAGTTTGATAAAATTTACTAGCAAGTTTAAGGGGCTATTAGTGTATGTATTTTGTTAATTAGAAGTACAACAACAACATACCTAGTGTAATCCCACAAATGGTGTCTGAGAGGGTAGAGTGTATGCAAACTTTCTCCCGATTGTTTTTGTCAATTAGAAGTATTTTGTGAAAAAATATTTTCCGAGAATTACAATTTGTGTTTGATTAATCAATTTGAAAAACACTTTTGTCAATACTAGAGAAATAATATGTGCTTGAATAATTACCTTCTCCGAAGAAAAACTATCTTCCTCAGCTTTAAAAAATAATTACTTTTCAAAAATACTTTATTTTCCTAAAAAATTGGCTAAATACCTCTAAGATAAGTATTAAAAAAAAAAACTTTTAAATTTTCCAAAAACTAAATTAAATTAATTATTAATAATTAATAATAATAATAATAATAATAATAATAATAATAAAGTAAAGTGGTGATCACATGGTTTGTGGGAAATGGAGCACACAGTACCAATATGTCATGTCCAAAATCTCACATCTCTAAAGACAGAAAGGAATCTTATAAGTTAAACCAACAGCGATCCGACGGCTTTTGAAACCCTTCGAATTTTTAATTCGTTGCGCTAAGGCGAATTTAGGATTGAACTTAATAAATTTGAATTCAGAATTTTATCATATTTTAATTTATTTAATTTATTTTAGAGAATCAATTCAGATTTATGCCGGAGCGCTCAATTATGGAAGTCATCCATCTTATAAGGAGACTGATGGAGCAGTATAGGGAGAGGAAGAGGGACTTATAAATGGTATCCGTCGACCTAGAAAAGGCTTACGATCGACAATGTGCCAAGGGAGGTTCTTTGGATATGCTTGGAGGCTACAGGTGTACCTGTGGCGTAGGGTGATCAAGGACATTTATGATGGAGCCAAGACCAGAGTAAGGACAGTGGGAGGAGACCGTAACACTTCCCAGTTGTGATGGGGTTGAACCAGGGATAAGCTCTTAACCCGTTTTTATTTGCCTTGGTGATAGATGGATTAATGTCACGACAAATTCAAGGTGAGGTGTCATGGTTTATGTTATTCACGGATGACGTAGTCCTGATTGACGAGACTCGCAGTGGAGTTAATGCTAAGCTGGAGGGTTGGAGACAAACTCTGGAGTCTAAAGGGTTCAAGTTGAGTAGGACCAAGATAGAGTACTTGGAGTGCAAGTTCAGTGACGTACTACATGAGGCTGACGTGGAAGTTAGGCTTAATACCTAGGCCATCCAAAAGAAAGGAAGTTTGTATTATCCGGAGTCCTATGTTACAAGAGGGTGCCATCAAAACTTAAAGACAATATCTACAAAATGGTGGTTAGACCGACTATTATATGAGGTAGAGTGTTGGCCAGTCAATATGAAAGTTGCGGAAATGAAACTGTTGCGATGGATATATGTGCATACTAGGAGAGATAGGATCAGGAATAAAGATATCTGAGACAAGGCGGGAGTGGCCTCCGCAGAGGATTAGATGCAGGAAGCGAGACTGAGATGGTTAGGGCATGTGAAGAAGAGAGGCATGGATTCCCCAGTGAGTAGGTGTGAGAGGTTGGTTATGGACGGTTTCAGGAGAGGTAGAAGTAGGAGTATTGGAGAGAGGTGATTAGACACAGACATGGCGCAATTCCAGCTTACCGAGGACATGAACTTGGATAGGAGATTATGAAGGACTCAGATTAGCGTAAAAGGCTAGTATGTAGTCCCGCTTATACTTTCATAATAGTAATCGCAGTATTGCTCTATAGTTTCTTGTCCTTTCGATTTATACTAGCATCTATTGTTTCTTTTTCCAGACTGCTTTATCATGGCTTATTCGCTTTTGTAATTTTCATTGTCATATTGCTTTGAATTGCTTGTCCTTATCTGACTTTTTTCTGTCATGCATTCTCTTGAGCAGAGACTCGTTTGGAAACAATCTCTCTACCTCTCAAGCTGGAGGTAAGGTCTGCGTACATTCTACCCTCCCTAAGCCCAACTTTATGGGATTTCACTGGATATGTTGTTATAGTTGTGTCATAATTTATTTAATGTACTAAATTTAAAAATTATTATTTGTACCTTTTAATGTATTTTTTATTAACACATTCTCTAGCCAAAATTACTAAATTTAGATGATTCGTAACTTATTCACTAGATTCATCCCGGCCGAGGCATGCAGGTAAATAGTGTTTCTACAACCAAAAATGTATTTTAGAGGTACATGAGTCGAATGTATTTATAGTCGTAGACAGAGCTGGAGCCACATTGAGTGAATTGGTCGAAATTTTTTGATGTCTAAATAAGATAAACATATAGTATAATTTTTTTATTTTTTATTTTTGTATATATCTATGGTATCGAATTTTTCCTAAACAATAGGAAACACGTTAGTGCAGCGGCAAATTTGATTTGAAAATTACTTCAAATCATAAGTTTAAATATCAGGTGTTATAGTCTTGTATTTTTTATTTAAAAAATTTCAGTATTAAAATTTTGGATTCCATCAGCTGCTAAAACATAATCAGGACCGCCTCTGTCACTGAGTAGCAGCAGCAAATATGATACTTTTAGTTGGAAATTGGTGAAAACAAAATTGCATGAGATGTTGCTCCCCACAAAATTGCATGAGATGTTGCTCCCCAAACGAACTCACTTTTGACTTCTCCCATCAATTATAATGAAATGTTTTCTACAACATTTTTACCAAAATGAAGAACTAAAGTACTAGACTATCTAATTAATTCTACTCATAACAATTAAATTTCCTTGGCTTTTGGACAAACTTTTTGAGAACAATTAGTGGAGAGAAACCACCCATTTTCAGGTATATTGAGTGTAATTTCCAGCACCAGCAACTTGTAATCAGTTAATTCAAACGAACTCTTAGCTCCCATGCGGACATAGATTTCTTTTACCTTTTCTTCAAAAAATATTTGAAAACATTGTCCGCTCATACGAAGAAAAATATTAAATTTCAAACTGTTTGAGTCAATTTTTGGGTGATAATTTTGCTTCTACGCATCGTATTTATCTGTGGTAGCTACTGTTTCTGTTTTCTCATATTGCTTTATCATGATTTTTTCATTCTCGTTAGTTTTATTTTCGTATTGCTTTGAACTGTTTTTGCTTATCTGACATTTTCTCATCATGTTTTCTCTTGAAATTGAAGGTCTTCCGAAATTTCTCCTATCGTCGAGATGGGGTAAATCTGCGTACATTTTACCCTTCCTGCATTCCAAATTTAAATATTATGTTGTTGTTGTAATTTTGCTTCTACGCACAAAACGTCAACTTGTTTCAAATAAAATGTATAATATATGTCCGTACATAACTTTATGTTTTCAAAAACTATTTTTTAACACAACTTCAAAATTCTTTTTTTTTTCAAATTTCACCAAAATCCATGCCCAACGCTGGCTTATATAGGACGTTCTCAAAAATAACGAAAAAGGGAAAAAGAGAGAAAGCAGAGGAATAAACTGTCTCGTTAACGTCACGTAGTAAGCAAAAATGGGTCCCAATTCTGTAAAGTTGTCATCCATATTTGACTCTCTGGCCATTGGCTTCAGAATCTTACTGTTAAAAATTACTCAGATCCCTATGTATTCATCTTTGGCAACCCCCTTTTATTCATTTTCTTTTGTGGTTCAATATGGAAATATATTCAAATTGTGGGATTCAACGTTAAAGCTGCTTCCACAAGCCGCACTACAATCTACAAGTACTTGAGTACATTTTATTCGAGCCAATGAGCCAGTACATTTTATTCGAGCCAATGCATCCAACCAAACTCCAAAAGCAATTTTAAATGGTCAAAACTGAATTTACAAATTAGTGCATTTACACATATTTGACTAGTCATGCATTTATTTTAAAAGGACGTAGTGACCAAGTCAATTTTGGCACGACTACGGTATTTCTTGGTGAAATTACACAAATCTGTGTACAGAGTTAATTTTAGGTGTGTTAAGTTTTTAGGTACAGATGTAAATAGTAAATGAGAGGTCTATTTCTGGAGTAACTTGGATTAAAAGTAACAAGCAAGTCAAGCTTTCGTTCATTTTCATCATTTCGGAACGTCAGGGTCTAAATCGGTGTGGTTGGCAAACATATGATACTGTTCTCTTCCCAAATATTTTTAGGGTTTTGGGAAGACATTTTAATTGTTTGCTTGATTTGAGGTATAATGAGAACTACATCTCAGTATACAAATCTATACCATTTGGATAATTAAGCTTCACATGATTATTTTATTTGAGGTATTAGAATTTGTATAGTAATGCGGGAAGGTTTATATTTATTTTGTATTTGTAACATTTTGGCGACATGATCGAGCGGTAAGACAAAGAATTGAAAATTCCTTCTTCCCAGTTGAAATCCGAGTGTCACCTGATCAACAATTTAAAAACTAAAAATCTTTTCCTTTTTTCTATTGATATAACCCTATGAAGTACCCCACCAGAAACATCTAAGAAAGCACATTGTTAATACTTGTTTGATTCTAAATATTTGGTTGGAGATTTTTCTAAAAAATTGCATCCTTCCATTGCATATTTCATATTAGGCAGCGTTTAGATCCCAAAAAAAGGTTGTATTATGAATATAAGCAAAATTATATGCTAGAATTTATATATTATTTTATGTAAAAATTTATATATTATTTTATGTAAAAATCAAAAGTGAAATAAAAATATCGTGCATTACTAATAAGTGGATAAGAGTATATCCAGATACAAAAATTATTGCATGAACCAAATCCCTAAATTCGTGTGTATGAACTATAGAAACTTAGATTCAAAAAGACAACGGACAGGAGTTACAGCTTTTAATAATGTTCTTATCTACATCACACTTGGTCACTGTTAGAATATGTAAAAATATATTCTGATTAGTAAAATATATTTTGTAATATTTTGTCTATTTTAGGATAGCATATGTTAGTATTATTTAGTGAAATTAGTTCGTTGTCAATTATGGTGTAAATCTAGGGGATTCAAGGAAAACATCTCTTATAGATGATGGAGCATTGAGAATTCGCCGACCCCCTCCCTCCCACTGGAGTTTTTCTCCATGAGCAAACTCACTATATATATTGTGCTTGACTACGAAAGCGAAGCCAATACAATAAGCGGGGCTACCCTCTTCAAGCTCCATTGTCGTGCCAACTTGGTATATATGTTGCCAGTAGCTACCACCATTGACAACACTAATGGCTGGAAGCACCATATTGAAACTTGAAACATACTTTCTATATGCCCATGAAGTTAATCGATTTTCCATCTAACTTGGACAATTGAACTAGTCGGGGTGGATCCTGACGAATATGCTTTGGAATCTGGTTTTATTCGAAATCGAGGACGCCATTACCGGCCGCTCTTTGTTTTTTTATGTAAAGTATAATTTTTTGTGTGAAAACATCAACAAATAATTAACAAGGCCTCGCCGCCCCGTCGTGGTATTATAAGCCCACACCCCTGGGCGGGATGGCCGGCCCCCCGCGGCGGCGGGAAAGAACTGTTAAAATTTCAGCCCCTCGCAGTGGAGTTTCGGGTCCTCGTGCAACGACGCGTAGCTATGCACACAAAGGTGACTCCGCCCGAGAATTATGGACACGGAGCCACATCTCATATGACCAAACTTATCATCGAGCAAAAATAATGGCATTATTGTTAATGGTAGCATGATTCCAATTCGTGGTTATGGTCGCTTCCTTAAATCAAACGAAAAATGTCCTTACTAAACTCATCAAAAACCTTATCGTAAATTTACTATGAACTTTATTAATTCTTTGGTTTTAATTGAAGGATTTTAACAAACTTGAGATGTGAGAGTTCGGGTGATCTTTATCCATTCTTCCCAAATTTTCGAGCCATCTCGCCATTGTCTTTAATAGATTAGGTCATCCGGGGGATGTTATTCAGTTTTACGTAGTAGTAATTTGATTGAATGTAATAAGGCTCGAAACAATGTGTTGCCCTCGGGGAAATTAATTAAATTGCCTTTTTATGAAACTAAATGCCCTTTGATATTGTTCACGGTGATGTATGGTTCGCACCGTTCTTATATTATTATGTTTTATTTCTTGACAATTACACAAATTTTCTTTGGACTTTTCCAATCAAAACAAAGTCCCGTGTTTATGATGTTTTCTTGTCGCTATATTTCATTCGCACTCGCTTGAAAAAGAAATCAAAACTTTTCAATGTGACAACGGGCGTGAATTTGATAATGGTCCTTTTCATAAATTTTGTGAACAAAACGGGATGTGTTTCCGCTTTTTTCATCCCCCCAAAATGGTAAGGCGGAACGGAAAATAAAATCGATCAATAATGTTGTTCGTACACTTGCCCATGCATCTATGCCCTCCTATATTGGCATACGCTTTGGCCACGGCCAATTTACACAATATTCTCCCTTTAATCTTAGCATATAAGACACCCACTCACATTTTTATCAAAAGAATTTATCCTTTTCATCTAGTTTTTGGTTGTCTATGCTTTCCTCTCATTTTCCACTTCAGCTACAATCTAGGAAGAATACCCTTCCCACGGGGTACAAATGCTACGACTTATCGAGCCGAAAAATAATTGTTCATGTGTGGTTTGATGAAAATTCCTTTCCTTTTTCACAAATGCCTACTCTATCTCTACCTTATGATTTTTTGATGATAATTCCCAGTTTGAGAATTCTTGCATACATAAATTTCATTTCAATATTTTGCACCCACAGATGTGTGTGTATTTATATAGAAAGTTGTAGACGATTTTTCAATTTATACAAGCTACATTCCATCTCCCCTTTCGGGGTTGGTGCCCTTAATGACAAAATGGTAGAATATAAACCTGATATGGTCCTGGTCCTCCAAATAATATTATTCGGTCTTTATGGATTTTTCGGCCTCAAAATTTCTGTTTTGGATGGATCTACGGGAGGGTGTTGATTAGATACCGTGGTGCAACTATCTAAATTGCTTTATCAAACCAGATGAAACCAATGCTTTCTTGCGGCAATTTGAATGAGATTGTCTATATGTATCAACTCTTTGGATGGTTTCGGGAAAAATGTCTAATTCTTTATGGTTTGAAAAGCTCTTTGGCGAATACGTGGCAACCATTGGTTTCTTCAGGCATTGACAATTCTTGTTGGTAGCTTATATTTTGATGATGATATTAGGAGACTCTCCACTTTCCAAAACTACGGAATTTGCAATGAAAGACCAAATTTGACCTTCTTTGGTCTCCATGGATAGGAAAATGGTGAAGAAGAACAGAAAAAAAATAAAATAAAAATGGGATCGGATTTGACATTACGACATATCATACGCCGTCCAAAAAGTTTGCTTGACATAAGACCACCAATAAAACGCATTTTGCGGGGACGATTGACTTTGGCACACATATAAAGGATGGAGGGTGGGGAAATATGACTCCAACACGGGTTATTGTGTCTATCTTGGGGATAATTTCTTGGTCTTCAAAACTCTATCTAGTCAAGTCGAAGCTGAATACGAAGGGGTTGCTAATGTTGTCTCGAGTCTTTGTTGGATTTGTCTTGCTTGAACTCCATTGTCTATTCGTCGAGCAACGTTGGTCTATTGTGATAATGTAAGTGCCATTTACTTGTCCGTAAATCGGTACAACATCAACGTACCAAGCATATCGAAATGGACATTCACTTTGTTCGCGAAAAGGTTAGAAATACACGTTCCGTAACGATTAATTAGGCTACAAGTTAGCGCAATTTGATGAGCAAAACAAACCTCCCGCATTTTCGACCGGGGGGTGTGTTAGAATATGTAAAAATATAATTAGTAAAATATATTTTGTAATATTTTGTAATCGATTTTAGGATAGCATATGTTAGTATTATGAAATTAGTTCCTAATTGGTAGCCTCAATTATGGTGTAAATCATGTATATCAACCCTTTTGCATTATTCAAGGAAAACATTCTCTTACAACACCATAACACACTCTATGTTTTTATTACATGAGTCAAAATGACCATCAAATGACGTTGCTATTTGATAAGGTAAGATTTGGTCGATCGATTTGATCAACTTTGGGCTTGGGTTGTATTTATTCAAAACAATCGGGCAAACGAAAAAATAAATTAATTATGACAACTTATCAATATTACGAGACAAGTCGCAAATCTTTCAGTGTGATTATTGATTAATCTTGTCTCCTAATAAAGCATAAATCGCATATAATTTTTATGGTCAAAACTCCACGAATTTACAAATTAGTGAATTTACAATTAAAATGAGTTGGCAAAATTTAATTGAGTTGGTACAATTTAAATACACTTAATTGGCCACTTAATTAATAATGATGTTGGTTTTGCTCCGATAATGCAAAAAGTGTCTAAGTGGAATAGAATTCGAGAAAATGGCAAAAATGATGGACGACTCTTATGTTTTCGATGGTTTGGCCTTATTTTTAATAGTATTAAAGTAATATCATAAATATATATCGTCCATTTATAATTGCACTCAACAAGTTTTCATATTCTAAAACACTCAATGATGATAAAATTATTTATATTATATAAATATCACGCTTTATGTAACAAACTAAATATAAAGACGTCGAAGATCTTCACATACGAAGTCATATTTAACTAATAAAAAAAAAAAGAAATCAAATGGAATCCAATCTAGTTTTCATGTCGTCTTTTGTTGCAACATCGTAAATTAAAATCTTCACAAGATTTAAACTATCACGATTAAACTCGATTGTTTAATATGCATCCAAATGATTTAATTAATAGCAGTAAGAGAAACTTATTGCATGGGTTTCGAAATTTTGACGAACGAGAGAGGAGAAAAATTGGAGAAGAGAAAACTTGTTGAAATAAGAAAATTGCTCATTTTTCATGCCTAAAATAAAAAAGAAAGAAAATAAGCCATCAAAATTTAACAAAAACAAAAAAGGTCAACAAAAAATAAGTGTAAAACTTTTAAGATATGACTGGCTTGATCGTAAATACGGTATATTAATGTAATTGCGAAACATTCAGCCCATGGGCTGTTGGATAAGGCAATGGCTTCTTGATTGTGGGTTTTCTCGCAGGATAATTTTGTTGAATAAAAAAATCGTGTTAAAGTGGGATCGAAGTCCTTTTATTCCACTTGCCACTGGCACTATGCTCTGCTTTGTGACTTGGCAAGAGAAATATATAGTGGATATCTTATACACATACACATATATATATACAAAATTTCGGGTGGCGTGCCACCCCTACCCATGTACATAGATCCGCCCCTGTCTAGGGGACCATTCTATAGATGATGGAGTTGAGAATTCGGCACTGGAGCTTTTTATGAGCAAATTCACTATATATTATACGTATATATGTTCAGTAGCTACCACCATTGACAACACTAATGGCTAAGTTGAAACTTGAAACATACTTTCTATATGCCCATGAACTTAATCGTCCATCTAACTTGGACAATTGAACTAGTCGGGGTGGATCCACTGCTTTGGAATTGGTTGTATTCGAACTCGGTATTTTTTATGTAAAGTCTAATTTTTTGTGTGAACATCAACAAATAATATTATATTATATGTATATACTTATCAAGTTAAAATTTTGAATCCCGTCTTGGTCCTTAATCAAACATTTACAAGGTTTGATCCAATCTCTTTATTAATTCAATTAATTTTAACCTACTTAAATGTAGCTCAATCCATCCATTTTACATGTCTTTAATAGATTTCATGATGATCAGTTTCAAAGGCTTTGATGAAAGAAAAAGTGTTGGTCATGCAAATAAATAAAACGAAAAAACGTCATATTTGCCCTTCGTTATATTTTTTTGATATATATTTAGTTAAATATAACTTTGGGCTATATTTAAGACTTTTATTTTCATACGTGGCGCTTATTTGGAATATTTTTCTTTTAATTTAAATATGGTCCCATTTTTATTTTATTTTTTCTATTCTTCTCCACCATTTTCCTTCAGCTGAGGAAGAAATTCCCACTTCGGATTTTTGTTCGGGTTTATTCAAATATTCATTTTTTCGTTTGATTAATTCATTCCTGCATACATAAATTTCATTTCAATATTTTGCACACACAGATGTGTGTGTATTTATATAGAAAGTTGTAGACGTTTCAATTTATACAAGCTACAACTCGCTTTGGGTTTGGACAAAAGGTAGAGAACCTAATGCATTGGTCTCCAAATTAACATCCTCAAAATTTCTGTTTTGGTGGATCTAATTAATACCGGTGCTAAAATATCAAACCAGATGAAACCAACACCGGTAATAATTAAAGCTCTTTGGATGGTTCGAAAATGTCTAATTCTGAGTTGAAAGCTCTTTGGCGGCGTTCAGGCATTGAGATTTTGTTGGTAGTGATGTTAAGGCCACTTTAAACTTGGCCAAATTTGACCTTCAGTGGTCTCCATGGAAGGAAAATGGTGAAGAAGAACAGAAAAAATAAAATAAAAATGGGATCGGATTTAAATTAAGAGAAAAAAAATTCCACATAAGCACCACTTATGAAAATAAAAGCGGGGACAAGGGGATATAAAGGATGGAGGGTAAATATCTCAATTCATATAAAAAGTAAAATCAAACTTTTGACAGGAGAAAATATGACCCTTGTCCGTAAATAAAATGTAGGCATCAAAGATGTCAAATCCTAACGATTAATTAGGCTACAAGTTAGGCAATGAAACAAAACAAATTAGTATTAAATTGCAACCTTGATTGAATCGATTAGTCTTAATCTTACCCTAAAAGGGACTCTAAAAAAGACTCTAATTTTGCTTAATCCTACACATAACACACTCATGAGTCATGACCATCAAATCACGTTGATGTAGACTTGTAGTCTGTATATTCAAAACAATTGAAAGCGGATTCCAACATACTGTCAATATTACGAGACAAGTCGCAAATCTTTCAGTGTGATTATTGATTAATCTTGTCTCCTAATAAAGCATAAATCGCTATGTATGGTCCTACCAAAGAATAAATGGGAGCTTTCAAAGGTTCTATACACTTGCTGGCTTTAATAATTATGTTATGGAGTTAGAATTCGAGAGTTAAATATATTGCGTACTTTTGAACAAATTTAATCTTCTAAATTTGTTCCATCAAATGTTTTAACAACTATTTGTTAGATTTGAGGAGAACTTTAAAAAAAAAAAAAAAATTAACCAGAAAATTAATTAAGAAAGTCCCATCAAATCCAAACCAAAATAGACGAAATAGACACCCACAAAAAGATACGCCTAGACTCTGGAAATAGAACAAACATAGAAAAAATCCACCTTCCAAATGTGAGTTCACACCAAAAAAAAATTCCAGGCAATTTTTGTTATTTTCTCTGTTGAATCTAGTAGTCCTTATTCCAGGCTAAAATTTAGGGAAAAGGACTAGCACATATTCATATTTTTAAGTCTAAGTTTATCATCGTAGCTGTGAGGATGGTTATATACCGGCTTCCTTAGGCTATTGAGAAGTTTTCTCCACGAAATTGGCACTGAAGATGAAAGCTCCAATGCATGAGATCTGATAAAATTGATTGGATTATCTTGATAGGACTTTCTAGCTAACGCATAATATTATATTATATGTATATACTACATAAAAGATCATCTTGCTTGTAAACGGGATTGATTAATTCCATTAGTCAAGAAAATACTTGGAGATTGGATGGGCGAAATATCGCCCAGGTTTTTTCTCTCTTATCTCATTTTTTACACGATTTTAAACTAGATAAACTAAAAAGGAGAAAAAATCGTTCAATTAAATGAATTTGCTGAATGATTTTCCTTTGAAACTATTTAAAAAACCTACTATTTAACAAGTCGATGACTTACTACTGGCAGGGAACTGCGGGTTCCGCCCTACACATCCAATTCGGACTATGTTTTCGGTCAATCTCGTTCGCTCTCTCGTATTTTTTTAGTAAGCAAGGAAATGCATGATTTGGCGCATTTGAATTAAATAGACCAGTAAATTATAGATACGAGATGCAGTTAAATAGAAGGACAATATCAAGTTCATGCAAAATGTAAAATCAAACTTTTGACGATCGACACAAGACGAGAGAAGAAAGAAGTAGAAGTCACCATGAGTTGTAGCATGTTGGCAATAGTTTTGGGAAAGTAAGAGGAGAAATTGGAACAAAAAAACAAAGATGATTGGGATGGTATCGAAAAATCTAATTTTTATTATGCATAATAAGATAATTGAAAAATTGATATAATGTAAATTTCTTAAAATAAGTCCCATAAACCAAACCATTGACTTTTGAGTTATGGTGCTAAAGAACACTTGCACTTATGCCCCTCCAATTTAGAGTAGTTGTTAAAAATCCCCCTCTTCATCTGCTTTAATGCCTCTACTTTGAAAAATGAATGTACAATTCCCTTTCTAACTTCTTTAGTTGGACGTAGTCCAAAATGTGTACTTCTACTACTACCTACAAAAGCAAATGATCTTTTTCTTAACATCCTTTTGGTAGTACGTTTTTTTGGCTATAAGCGGAAATATCGCCCACCCTTTTCTCTCTTTTCTCATTTTTTGCACAAACGCACATGCCATCGACTGTGACAGCTCCATATATATACTCTAGTGTGTATGTGTGTGACTTTGCTAACTCATTGAACCAACTTAGATAGGTGTTAGGTAAACCAAATTATCTTAGCTTGTGACTTCACAGACTCACTGTCACAAGTTAGGTAAAAAGATACTTGCGACAATCTAAGCTCATAGTTGTACGTTTTGGTTTAACATGCCTCAAGATTTATTCTCTGGGCTACGTTATTATCGAACCGGTGTACCATGTCAACTTGTGATATATATACCTTATAAACCTCTTCATTTTTCTCTTCCATTCTGATGTGGAATGTGCACCATTCTTTGACCTACCCTCATAGGCCCAGAGGCGGATCCGGGATTTAAACTTTCTGGGTTCAACCTTAAGATTCTTAGTGTAAACCCGTCGTATTTTAAAAGTTATGAGTTCATGTCTACTATTTATTCCAGTTTTAATAAATTTTTACACATAAATTTATCTTTTCGCGTCGAAAAGTTGGGGGTTATAACCCCACCTAGCAAGCTAGATCCGCCTCTGCATAGGCCTGCCCTTCGTCATGGTAATCCGGCTCAAGCTCTATATATATCTAAATAAGCATAAATAAAATTAGGAAAGTATAATTTTAAAATTTACCATTTCTATTCCGAACTCACACGGGTATATAAATTTCCAATTTGTCGCTGCCCATTTCCTTAATAAAGATCAGGAGCGGACGATGCACGTTTATTTCCAATTTTATTATGTCACCGATCGAGACACAAACAAATCCTAATATAGATTCTTTTATTGAACTAGGATGATAGACCAGCTCTAATGCGACCTTATTTTATGCGAATACATTAGCCGTTTGTGTGTGGAATGCATTATTTTCGGAGATTCCCACAATTGTATTTGCTTTCTTCCCCTATAGCTAGGGGTCTACTTTCTAATGTTCAGAAATATAATGGTCCTCTCTTGTATCCAGTGGAACTCAATTCCTATTCCTACTCATATTGTATAAAATAAGTGGTCTATATGGTGGAGGCCACATGGTGTGCCACCCAATTATTAATAGTCTTTTTTATGATTATTTGATTTTTAAAATTTATTGACCGGATTAATTCAGATCGTGCCGTTTAAAACATATAAAGGGCCGGGAAACACTTTATATAAAAAATTTCTTCAAGGGTTCAAACTCAATGTCTCCCGTCTATTCCCTTTCTTTTCTTTTCTGCCTTACCTTATGATGTGACTACTTTAAGCTACCACGCATGATCATCAACGATTGTGGTACGATGAATAAAATATATATATTCTCAATTAAAATTTCAGATTCGAGCCCTAAGAATAAAATAAAGTCTAATAGGAAGTGCTCCCCTCAATAAGCGCAGCATAAATATGCATGACTATTTAGGCTCTGGCCTAAAACAAATATTGATAACTGAGTGGGAAATATGTTTTATTAAAAAATCATGCATTGGATGATACATGTTCCAACCTCAAAGGCTAATTATTGGGAAGAAAAGAAGTTCATGACCAATTGCTTTTTCCAACTTCTTGGTTCAAGTGCTTCTCATAAGCTTAGTTTAATATTAGTAATCTACGTCTTCCACTTAGTTAAAGGAGTCATTAGTTAATAAATCAGCCACTTTAATCACCTTTTAGTACGAATTTCTTGAACTATTTAGGTTCATAATACCATCTATAATCTATTCTTCTCTTTTTCACACTTCAATTATTAGTTGGTTCCGGGGAGATATATAGCACCTAAGGGGGCATGCTCCACTTTCTTCATTCAATTCTTATACTATGCTATGTCTGAGCCTTTTGTACAATATACATAGAATTGGTCCAAAGAGATATTTTTAACTCTTTACAAATATTCTTTTATGCTATAACTCTTTTCCCGGCGAGTAGGTCGGTAAAATATAATACAGGTAAACTATAGTCAAACGTAAAAGATTTTTTCAGAGTCATTTTCTCCTATTCGAATTATAGAGAAAAATATCAAAATTTAAAAAGTTCTATACTCGTTGTCAAACACATTTTGTGAAGTGTTAAGTCAGCTGAAAATTGTGATTAGAGTCGTGGTTTGAGGATGATGATTTAAAAATTCATTCGACAGAGAAGGGTGTCTTGATTGTCTATACCGAGGTTGAATGATCATTCTACCTAGCAAGGAATTATATATGTCACTAAATTACCATATTATAAATTAAAGTGAGATTAAATGCGTAAGGCCACTACCATGTAGGGATCGAACCACGTAATTATCATACTAAACCATCATTAACATACCACTAGCTCAATTAATTATTTATAAGTATAAATATAGAAAAACTAGAGAAAAACAATATCAACTAGTAATACCATGTATTAAAAAAACTGTGGCATATATAACTTTACAAATTAGGGGAAAACGTCACTACCATGTAGGAGAAAACAATAATATTAAACCATCATCAGTAAACCACTAGCTCAATTCAGTTATAAGTGTAAAAATAGGAAAATAAGAAAAATAAATGTCAACTACTAATACTATGGATTAAAAAAAATCTATGGCCTATGTAAGAGCACAGAGACTGATAACTAAATTTGGGTTCAAGTAGGTGACTGAAAAATTACCCAAAAATGGATCGAAGATGATATTTCAAAATAAAACTTGAAGGATGATCCACAAAGCTCATTCAGCACATTGATTTCTAACAGATATATATAAAAAAGTTAACCTTTCACTTTCAATTTTATTGAAATTTCAGTTAGGTATCTGTTTTTATATGCAATTTGTGGGGACATAACCATTGAAAAAAGAAACAAATTTTGCTCATAAAGATAACATTATATTTTATTAGCTAATATGAAAGGGACTAGATGGGTTAATAAGATGAAAAAAACACTTAAGTCCCTATCTATGTTGTAATCGATCAGCTCATTAAGCCAGCCACGAGGAATTTTAAACGTAATTCTACCTCGCCGAGTTAATTGGCATTACCACTATACTCGGGAATACATAATTGATAATTCTTGTATACGGATTGTTATTTGGAATAATTTCAGAGATCTCCCTCTACCTTTTGCTCAATCACACGGACATTCCTTGTGGTTTACTGTATTATTATACACTACTAAAAAATATTATTTTTCCACTGAAATTTCCCACTCCAAAATGTTCCGTAGCTATTTCGACATATATTTGATTGATCAGTAAGAAAAGAAAAAATAGCAGCGTTTTCACACCAAAAAATTGAGAAATTTCCCAATGTTTCAATGGTTGTTTCCCACCATGCCTTTTTCCCAGTGAGTTGGGTCGGTGGGAATTAGGTGTAAAACATAAATTCTCACTTATTCGCGGCGGGGAAAAAACTTTGTTTCTAGTAGTAATGCTTACCTCCCTTATTTTAATTTTCTGTAACAATTCTTTTAATATATTTATTACTAATATAAATTAAATACAATTTGATAGATTTCCCCTTTCTTAGCTTTATTTTTTTTTCCAATTAATGAGTACTATCATACTTAACAAATTCTTTAAAAATTCATAAAGTTCTTGCATTCATTGGTAAGTGAAAAATAAGTAAATAGATATGGAAAAAAAAATTGGTGTATGATCATTTTAAAGGAAGACAATATATTCCACTAAATCAATATTTCTTTGCTGTTATTATGCTGTCCGTTTGGTGTCTAATTATTTCCTTTTAAACAGGGGTGGCTCGACTATAAAGCCAATAAGACAATCACTTGGGGGCTCCAAAAATTTAGGGTCCCATTTTTTCTTTAAAGATGTATTTTATATATAAATTGTTCTTTTTCAACCGAAAGAAGTTTTTCAAAATTAAAATTAATAAAATCCTATCTAAGATCAGTAATGTCTGAAGAGAGACTAAATGGATTAGATATATTATCAATTGAAAAGGAATTGTTAGAACAAATTGATTATAAACAAGAATTAATGATCAAGATCCTGAAAAAGCTAGAAAAATAGATGTTAACTAAAAAAATATATATGACGATCTTTCCTTAAAAAAAAAATCGCGCTTTATTTGAAGTTTCAGCTTTTACGCCTAACGTTATTGAGATGGCCTGCTTTTAAAGTATGGCATATTATTTATGTCTCGAAGAACTGGCACACTATGGGTTGGCAAAAGTTTGGAAACTTTATTGCATATACTTAAATGTTTTTATATGCCAATATATTGCAAAATGATTCTTTTGTTGAAATATTGCATTATTCTCACATGCATTGATCGGCTCTTGTGTTGACGCATAATAGGAAATGCGAGTGCTTCAAAATCTTATGCATTGAAATATCTATATGCATTTTGCATTAATTAAATAATTAGCTCATATTTAACCTGCAATTATCAAGGAAAGAGATAACAATGAAGCAGAAAGAAAAAGGAAATATTATAATCTACCCTGAGGCTTAATCATGGTTCCTACTCTCCCACTTAAAGTCGTCTACAAAAAAATATATATACCCACTGCTCAGTAGAATTCATTTGCTCAGACCTCCTAAATGATTTTGATTTCTTCTCTTATGACCAGTAGTGTATTATTGTTATTTGTTAGACAACGCCTGTACGAGATAAAAAATAAATTTCTAAAAACAATAGTGTAAAAATGTGTAAAATCGTGGGGAATTACTCCTAGATCAATTAAATTTCATCCAAATTTTAAAAAAAAATAAAAAATGATCAAATTGGACTTTAGTCAAAGTAAGTTTTGGACGAATTATAATTTTCCTACTGATTCAACTCATTTTACTGGTCCATATACAACCCAACCAGCTCATAACTCTTAGTGTGTGTCAAATATTTTAACATTGCTAGTATTGTACAGAAATATAGCGTACCATTTTTTTTCAATTTCCATAAGCTTTTGAGTCATAGATGGAGAAAAGGTTTGCTTTTATAATAACCCCCTTCAAGATGTATGCTAACTATATTTGCTTTATGAAGACATTAATTGGCGTTATTGCTTTCACTTTATTCTTCATTTTTTTGTTTACAAAATATATGAGTAGATCCATGTAAAGCAAATTATCCTAGTTAGTGATGCAAGAATAAATTAAGTGGGTTCGAGGGACCTAGCTAGACTTGAATCATCTGATGTAGTAATTGATCAACAACTTGTTAATGTTTTATTATTAATAGAAGTCCACTAAAGATTCTTAGTCAGTTTTTTTGCCTTCTCATGATGTAAGGCAGACAATTAAGGATGACACACTACCATAGATAGTATAGAGAATATTGAGCTTCTTGGTAATTAAAACGATGTTAAACCGAATAGGGAGGATTCATCAACTTGTTTGGAATTGCTGCATAATAATCGGGGCCGGAAGTACAATTTTAACTACGGGTTCGGACAAATTCGGTAACTTTTGCTTTAACAGTATATTTGTGTTAAGAAAATCATTAAATATGTATAGATGCTAAAATATAGAACCAAACTAATTAGTAGCACTTGAAGTCACCGTTCTAAAATTCAGAACCAATAAAGTTAAAATCGAATCCGTTCTAAATATCGCTATCCAAAACCTATATGGGGAAAGTTTAAAAAATCTTTAAATAGAAGTGATTATCTCAAGATTTTTCAAACTAGGGCGAACTCAATATATGATATTTAGTTAAGGATGAAATAGCATGATCTTTGGTTATTTGTTGACATTCGCTATCCAAAATTCTAATGGACATATTTTAATTCGATGCAAAGCTATGTTAAATTTATTAAATTTTGACTACAAGTTGAGAAAGGTTATCCCACTTGCATAAAAATTTCAAGAATAGGTTTTTGTTTTGGTATTTTCAGACAGAACAAATATCAACGTCTCTCATTAGCAGCTGATCCTAGATTTATTACTTCGAATTTAGCAACACGGAGCCCATGTGAAGTCCAAATATAGAACTTTAGTAAAATTTGTAATAGTTAATAAAATAGTACTAGTAATTAATGGTTCCTGATGAATTTTAACTAATCCATTAGTTTGTTGGGCATTCCTTGCCTGATCTTTTTGTTCTGTTTTGTTTTTTATTATAAACCATGCTGAGAAGAAGAGACAACTGAATTACATCACCCCACCTTGAGTCTTGTAACTTCATATTTTCAATTGTCAATATATGTATATTCAAGGGGTGATTTGCGTAAAATAAAACCTCTTAGTGCTGTTTAAATTTTAGTTCCATTTTAAAAAATGCAAAAGTAAATTCGCAATCGGCTTTAGGTAGCAAAATCCTAACGAATTGCCTTTCAAATTGATGACGGAAACTCACCTTGTCACAAATACGTTTGTCAAAATTTGATCGCAGTTCCTGTAGAATTCTAATTGTTGGACAAAACTTGCATTGTTACAACTCCTGATGTCTTAGAGGATTTATGACCAAAATTCTGCGGATCCACCATGCTTTTGCCACAAATCATGACAGATCACCAGTATAGTCATAAAATTCTAGAAATTACTATAACTTATAGTATAAAAGTTCCACTAATACCTTTTGCTTTAAAATTAAATTTAATCTATTTAAAATTCATACTGTATAAACTTTATTAAGAGAACACTTTTTGTCAGAAATTTATCTATTTCAAAAATTCAAACTCGAAACATGTGAATAAGGATAACAACAACAACATAATACCCAGTGAAATCTTACAAAGTGGATCTGGAGAGATTAAAATCTTATCCTTACCTTAAATATAGAGAAACTGTTTTCGATAAATTCTTGACGTAAGCACAAGCAATTGTGTGTGAATAAGGATGACTACCATTTTATTGAACGTTGAAAGTTAGCTTCAAGGTAGAGGAAAATGGGAATACCTTGGAATATAGGATGACATAAGAAAGAAAAAATAAAAATAAAAAACTAAAGCTGACAACTTTAGCTCCATGTAGTGATTGTTATTTCTGAAAGATGGGACCCACAGTAAGAATCCTCGGGTTGGGCCATCCACTTGTAAAGAAAAATTAATTGGGCCCACTAAAAAAGGCCACTTTCATATGTAGGGCCCATTTCACACGCCCAAAGGCCCTATCAAGTCCGACAAAAATGGGCCCTATGAAACGAACATCTTATAGGGCCTTGTCATCAAACAAAAGTTGTGCTCACCCTACTCCTTAGCAAGTGTACAACACCTCCCAAAATTTGGACGTGTTATTAACTTGCCAAAAGTTACTTGAGCTGAAATGAGTTTAACGAAAATGAGCTAAAAATGGGTTATAACTAAACACGTTTAATTTTTTCTAAGTTCTATTTTGTTTGTTTAATTTTTTTTATATATATTTTTAAAATACTTAATAAACAAATTCTTTATTATAGAATATGTAACATATAAAACAAAAAAATTGAAAATACTTTGACAAAAGATTTCATGGATCAATTTTAGATAACATATCAGCCTAATTTTTAGATGGGTTGAATTGGACGGATTGAAATGGCCTGAGCCAATATATGGGTGAGTCAATGACCCTCCAAATTTAAGAGGGATTAGCAGATCATGTTCTTATGGGCTGATTTTGTCACCCCTATATAAATAAGGAATTAAAAATAAATTAGTTATCTCAATATTCATGTTTCATTAAATAACATCATATAAAGCTCTAGAAAAAAGAAGTTAAAAGTTAGAACTGCCTCCGTTCAAAATTTCAGGATCTTTTTTGAAGTTAAACTGCGTTCAGATATTATTTTCTCTTTAAAAATAATTAATTTCTCAATCACATTTTAGACAGTGACTTGGAGCACTTACAAAAAAAAAAAAAAAAAAAAAAAAACTGACCATCCGGCTAGTTTTACCGGGTTTGTGTTCGGCCAACATGTCATAGTTTGGTTTGGATTTGGGTTTCAGTTGGTAAAAACAAATTAAGTGGTTCATGAAATGCGTGTGGTCTCTAATGAAACTCAATTTGTTATTTATCTATTCAGTTAGATGAGTAGAAACTGTGGTGGATACGATACGAAAAAGAAATGTAGCTGGGGCATAGAGACTACTTGTGAACAGGGGCGGATCCAGAATTTAAATTTTATGGGTTCAATCTATAGATTTTTAGCATTGAACCCATTATATTTTTAAAGTTAGGAGTTCATATCTATTATTTATTGCAATTTTAATAATTTTTTACATATAAATTTACTACGTTCAACAGCTCAATTCAAACCCCAACCTTAAAGGTTACATACGCTTCTGCTTGTGAAGATATATGAAAGCTTATGAATTTCTTTGACAATGTGCATGTTGTATATATTTCTAGATCTTGAAATATGCTAGCGCACAATTTAGCTAAGTTTTCTATTTCGTTATTACGTAAGGTTATTTGGATTTCTATTTTCCCTAGTTGAATTGTAACTAATGCTATTGCATCTTTTAACTCTTTCGAACCGCTTATGCATTACCACAGTAAAGTCGTTATTTAAAATATAAAATTAAAAAATGAGTAGAATATCATAATAATTCTTTGTATAACATTCCGTAGGTAATTGCAACTTTCCTCGTTGTACTTCCACGTATAAATTTAACTCTTTCGTAGAACCAAGAAAATAAGACAAGGCCTCAAAATTCAAACTACAGTTAGTTAAACTAAGGGATAGAGCACATATATGTAACGTGAAAGTGTTTGATCAGGCACGAAATTTATGCAAAAAAGGAACACTTTTTAGATTTGTGATATAAAATAATTATAGAAATTTATGCGGCTATAAGTTATTATAGCATTAAAGGTTAAAAAAAAAAAGGTTTGAAGTTCAATTGTTATTAAATAATTCTTTTTTGAATTGCTAAAAAGAATAAAATATCACATAAAGCGGGATTAGATAGATAAGAATATTTCATGAAATTATTTTATAATAAGACTAAATAATACCCATTACTAAAGGAAGAATAACATAATACTATCATAGAATATCCCGAAATTATCATTTTTATTCCACGGATCAAATGAGCACTTACACCTTTGCAAAATTTGTAAGTACAAGATCAAAGATATTATTCCACATTAAGAAACAAAATAGTAAGAAAATGGGAAAAAAAAAAAAAAAAAGGGACCCACACATCACGTAGGAGAATAAACAACCTCTCTTTCTCTCTACTTTTGGATGTGATCAAAGAAGTGGGTCCCACTCTAAGTTCTGTAGAGTCGTCAGCCATTTTTGACTCTGAGGCCATTGGATTGGCCTACACACATCATGTCATTTAATAGGGCCACAGATCCCTATGCAAATGAGTATTATGAAATTCATCTATCTGCCCCCTGATTTTCTGTGCAACTCTCTCCCCTCTTTACTTCTGGTTTTCATTTTCCTTTGTGGTTTAAAATAAAAAAATGTATAAAATTTGAGGTAGTACTCTGACTCATCTTCAAGCTGGCTTCACAAGCCACGTTTTGAGCCGATAACCACTCGTGCTTATATGATAGCCCATTTGTACATACAATATATGTCTTCAATTTCTTGTATTCGGCTCAACTTTTGCACAGTGACTATTTTATCAGATACTGCTACCTCTCATCAGCTTCTAAAGAAATCTGTCTGATCCTACTCTTTACGGTGGCGGAACCAGGATTCTATTAAGGGATATCAAAAAATATAGACATGTTGCCATCCAAGGTTCGAACAGACCTTAGCAAATTTTCGCAACCCCTTAACTGTTGCACTAAACCTTAAGCTTGTGTTAAACGGTGTCAACACTAGAATACATACTTATAAAATCAAAATTTCACCAATCTATACAATGTAATTCTCCGACGAAGGGTGTCGTTTGACACCCCCTCGGGCAAGGGCAGCTCTGCCCCTGATTCTTTAGCTGGTAATTTTTCATATCTCACCAAGCTCGACAAAAAAGAAACTAGCTAGGCCTTCGGAAGAAAGGCGACTTTGTTCATGTTTCAAACAATTTGACTAATTCAATATCTCTCCAAAGGGAGGTGGTTAAGTTTACTTTGTAAAAGCTACTAAGAACAGGGTGAAGAATGAAAAACGTCCGCTAAACCTACGGAATAAGGTTTGCAGATGCGATCACGAATCAAATTAGATCAAAACTAGGGTTTAGGAATGCTGCTTCTCATTTAGGCACCTTGACTGGTCCATCAGTCACCTGTTATTTCTTATCAGCACATGTATCAGTGACTCTATCCATCAAGGTTTAGACAGGTGAGAACAAATCACTTATTAGTAATTTTTGTCTCATTTTAATGAACTTAAGATTTTTGATTTTCTACTTTACTATATTGATCACTATGTCACTCCCCTAGGTGCTTGTACATAAATTCATTTTCTTAATAATTATGATCTTCGAGTCAGCTTGCGCAACTTAACTACTTCGATGAATATCTGTTACCTTTCCGCCTGCAACTCTAATCCATACTTGAGCGATGAAAAAATAGCACCTACCACTTTTTGTCTTTACTAACCACAGAGTTTGAACCCTGCTCTCTAGTCTCCACTGTCGTGTGGGGGTGTTTTTGTTTTTTGGCGGGGCGGGGGGGGGGGGGGGTTGCAAACGTCTGTACAGAGTTGGTATCGTTTAACAATAGTGTATTTCTTGGTTATCACTTGGATTATGTTCGACTATTTTGGATTAGATGGATAATTAAATCAATTTAGCGATGAATTTCTTCATTTCAATGGAATTGTCGTGCTTAATCTTTAATGGATGATGCCAACTTTATATTTTAACATTGTATGTACGAGTAATTTTCGCATTCCGTCCTTTAGCTCCGCCTGTACATCCCTACTTAAACCATTCATAACAACCTGCTTATTCTTCACCTACTAAGGCCTCCTTTTAAAAAGAAACATTCACAACAACAACTTCATACTATAATTTTATTATTATTATTATTATTATTATTATTATTATTATTGTTACCGAATATGAAATTATAAATAACATGTTGGTAATAAAAATAGTAACTTATGGTCTGAGAAACCCAAGTCTGGCACAACTGTTTCCCAGTATAAATGTCCTCAGTAATTTCCGTAAGTTTTAGTTACATTTCGTTTTCAGAAACTAGGGGACCATTCTACAGATTAGAGCTAAGAAATGCTTTTTGAGTAGCTACAGACAGTAGCTACCACCATTGACCTATCCACCTACAACAACAATACTTATGGCTAAAAGTTGAAAACCCCTTCCCATATGCCCACTATTCATTGGTCCATTTGAACTGGTCTCCACAGCACTCAAAACTGAACTTGTCTGGTTTCTTCCTAGAAGATATTCTCGGTTTTGTTGTTGGAATCACAAACATTCCAATCTAATATCTTCCTTCATTTTACTCTCTTTCTTATTCATCTTAATGAACAATAAACAATCGGTTCAGATATTCACGAACAAGAACTTATTGGGTTCTATGTCCCAGAAGAATCTTGGCTCCGCCACTGGTCACTTGCACTGTTCTAAAAACATATAGGCTTTTGTAAAGTCTACCAATTATCCAAATTCTTCGTGATAATTCGCATGGTTAAGTAAAAGCTTTAACGTATAAGCTTTCCTAAAAGAGACTAAGCACAGGTCTAAAACGTATAAGCCTTCTTAAAAGAGACTAGTTAAGTTTGCTTATAATCACACACCCGTCTCTAAACGTACCAGCTCTCGTTTAGGATACCAGTGATCACTACCCCCGTAGTCCTAACTGCTCGTTCTCATTACGTTGTTTGTAGAAGAGAAAAGGCTTATATGGCTACAAGATAATATTACTACTACTAGTTTTATGGATTTCATGAGCTTCAAGGGACTGGATGCAAATAGTAAAACATTAGGTTGTTAGATGCATATGTATTCAAGTATAGAAATCTTTACCAAAAGACATCAATCTTTGCTGAAATTTGGCTAAAATTTGACAAAACAAAACAAAAAATTAAGTTGTCAACGTTGATGGACCCAATTAGTCTTTAATAAAACTTACTCTAAAGGGACTAGAAAAGACTTTGCTCATTTTTATTCCAGACACAAGTTATCAGAAAAAAGAACTCATTAATGACCATCAGATCAGATTGATGTAGACTTTGTGTTTACAAAAACAAAAAAGAAAAATGAAGAGCCAATTCCTGCATATTCAATTCAATGACAACTTGCAAATTTTACAAGGTGCTTGTTGATTAACCCTCTCTCCTAGGCATAAATGATAATGGTCCTATCAACAATGAATAAGGGTTTTAAAAGGTACTTTACATACACCGGCTTTTTTCAGGGGTTGGATATAGTAGTCCTTCTTATGGACTATAATAATAAAGAAGAAAGAGACCAGCACAAATTCATATTTCCAAGGCTAAGGTTAACATCATAGGTGTGGGGATGGTTACCTGTTCCTTGAGTCTAATGAGAAATTTCCTCCATGAAACAGATGGCATAGTGACTAGTTAATTGGGATTGAAGATGAAAGCTCCATTGCTAGAGACCTGATAGCGAGACCTGGTGACCGGTGGGCAGGAGAATAGAGATTGATCGATTTTCTTGATAGGACTTCCCAGCTATCTCATTTATGTGTATATAAGATCTTGTGAAGAGGATCAGTTCATGCAAGATACTTGTAGCTCGGACGTTAAGTGACATTGACTATCTGCATTAAGTTCCAGAAAAATTTAAAATCAGACTTCTAACTACCAAAAACACGAGCGGAAAATGAAAAGAAAAATCTCAGTCACCATGTAGCTTCAACCTGCATATGCTTTGTTAGATTTGCAGCTAGGAATGGTGTCATGACATGCATTCACCCCCCTTTTCTAATTTGTGGATGGGGTGTTCCGGTCAAAAAAATTTCAGTTTCTCTTGACAATATTAACTACGATTAGTGTTAATATCAAAATTTCTCAGTTTCTCTTGACAATATTAACTATCAGTAGTGTCTAGGCTAGCTTGCGTCCACCTCGACTTATTCCACGGGTACCTGGCGGCCTCCCACCAGCATAGGTATCGGGTAACTTAATCCACCAACGCTTGAACACAGGTAGAAATAATCTAGTGTTTTTGCCTCTGCTGGAGTTGCTTCATGTTTCTCGACCCACTTCATTGACCATTTCGCCACACACTTGGGTGCTAATAACTTATAACTACGATTAGTATTACCCGATTCTCGAAAACATTTCCCACTGTAAACAAACTAGAACTCCAACGACAAACTACAGGAGAAAGCAAAACAAATAATCAGTTTGGTAATGGTTCCATCCATCCACCAAAAAAAAAGATTGTATATGCCTCAATCACAATTTGAGCACCAACTTTGAAAGGCCAAAATACTGTAGTTGAATTTGATAACAGCAGTGATACAAATTAATGCTGAGAAATTAAATAGAGGTTAGTCTAATTATATAGAACAGAGAACCTATAATCATACTCTTTAATCTCTAGAAATCTATGTGTAGCTAAAGCAACACATAAAAAATGGAAGTCCCACAGGGTTGTATAATCGACAAAAGCAACCTAAACTAAGTATATCTTTCAGTCAGTATCAAAATCCAGTTATAGTAAACACGAGTGGCACTCACAAAAGAGTGCGCAGGTTCAGAACTCACACCTCCATCCAAGATGGCTCCCACCAGCAGTTGTTGGAGAATCAGCTTTTAATATCGGCTTTATAAAATTACCAAAGGGATTGTTTTTATCAAGGAGTGGTAATGGTGAATGGTCCCTGACCTTTCCTCCATCCCCAAAGGTAAAGGAAAGCAGGTTCATCATAATAACTGAACAATCAAAAGAGAAAGGCATGGATGACCACATAACATTGTCCTTTATTATTTTTTTCTTTTTTCTTTTTGGTTACGTTGCAAGATTGCTTTTTGTCTGTGTCCCCCCATTCCTCAAGGTGGAAGTGGGAGATTGACTATACTACCGGCAAACTGCTCTTATTATAACATTCAGCCATAAAACCATAACAGGACCAATATCAACTTAATCAAACAGATGCTTAAATGAAACAGTGAAAGATTCATCTGCCGGATAGCCTTGGACATCGATATAAATTGATGCATAAGCACCTAGATACTTGCTGCTCAGCACCTTTGTGATCTATATTAGTCATGATTTTTATTTTCCTGATATTTAATGGTCAAATAAAAATTCTGCAAATTAAACCAAACATGCAATTTGAACTGACTGCGGTGCAACCTTTGCATCAGTGCCTCCCATTCTTGAGGTGGCTTTGGGGAGATTGAAAATTCTAGCATAAAGCTGCTCCTGGTATAATGTTCTCCCGGAAAATCACACTGGACAACGTATCAATCAATCAAATAATTCAGTGGAAAAATGTAATTGCACCCACATAATAGCAACGGAATTCGATTTTCTTAGATGTGCTAACAACTGACATAACTACTTGTGTATAAAGCAGAACTTGAGACTATATCTTCACCACCTAACACCTTTATACCACGCTAACATCTTTTGATATTTAATAATATTTCTTGTTTTAATCAAAAGTAAATTGCTCTTCAAGTCAGAGCCATTTGAAACAATTTTTGGTAGTTGTGAAAGACCAAGCTGAATATCTTAACAAAGCTCAAAGAATGAATTCACCAAGTATTAGCCAAGGAAAAAAGCTGAAATTTTCTTTTGAAAAATCACAAGCTTAGCATCACCATTATTAATTTCCGCCCTTCAACAACCACTAAGGAGGGGTTTCATGATAAATTTTAAATTGTGAAATCTGCTAAGAGAAAGAAAAGGTAATTCTTTTATCTCACCAAAGTGAAAATCTGAGAAGTATTTTCATGGCCCAAATATAAGGTTAACTAGAAAACAAGCTTGAATTATCACTTAACGAGTTAATGTACCAATGTTCCTCACATCACAATAATCCCCTTGGACCTCCATATCTTATCCCAACAGACCAAGATGGTGCCAGAGGATAAAAATAAAGTCAATTACACAAAAATAAATTACCCCCCTGCAGCTCCCCCACCCCACCACCCCACCGCCAAGGACTTCAATAGTAAGTGCAATTAAAAAGAGCAATTTAGAAAGAAAATCCAAACAATTCATATGACCCTCAAAATCTCCAGCATTCAATCATGGGACTACATGAAAGTCAAAAATAGTTCATTCAAGCAGCAGGAAGCTGTAAGAGTGAACTACAGGCTACCTTTTCCTGATTGTTGGAGTTGTGTGATCATCTCATTCTAAAAGCTTAGGTTGTTAGAGAGCACACTTATTTGCTTAATTATGTTTCAAAACGCCCCCTCTTGTGCGGGCTTGATTCTTTTTCATGGGCCAAGCACGTGGAAATTCTTTTAGCTAATGGGTGGCGGTGAGACTCAAACCCAGGACCTATGCCATCTCTACTACCATGTTGAAGTTGTGTGACCATCTCATTAAAAGCATAAGATGTTAGAGAGAGCACTCTTTTATGTACTTAATTATGTCTTCAACATTGATGAATACGGCTACTTATATCGACTTGTAATGGCTACCTACATCGACTTGTAAAGGGTTAACACAAATTGGCACCAAAAGCAAAATTGAGAAACAGGAATACACACCTTCCAAGTCAGTTGTGCATGCTCAATCAGCTTAAGCTACTTAACCCAAAGAAGCAGCATATCCAAAATATCCACAATGCAGCTTAATAACATGAGAACTAATTGGGCTGGGAATGAAGGAGTAATGGGTCAAAGAATCAGGACTAATCTCCTAAATTGTTGTAATCTCAAAGGCATAAAACAAGCGCCTCATTAATCACAGCAGGAAAAGAACAAAAATTCCTTTTGTCCAAATTTTACACCACTTACCGGAGGCTCAATTTCAATAAAATGAACTTAGTGATATCAATAGGTTTTCCTCATTATTTATTGACACTTTACTTTTGGCTTTTCTTTATTCAAATAAATCATAAATCCACTAGCTTTCAGAACATATTTAGTCTTCTGTATTGAGGAAACTAATTAAACTCTGCCCATATTCACTTTTATTTCCTCCTGCACTTGCATTAGTGCATAGCCTTGAGGATATCGACTCCAGCTCCTTCAATTTAAATACTTCTTCTATGAAAATATAACCACAGGAGATATAATAAATTGTAGAAAGAACTCTAGGGACACTAATAATGTATGAAATCCATGAGCTGAAAAGAATACCTTTATACACAAAACACCAGTATTTTGATGATAGCACTGCCCTTTGCAAGGTCCTATTCATGCATAAGAATAATGATTAGTCAACAACATCCAATTAAAAACAGAATTTGTTACTAGCTCAAGATGAATATCGAGGGGGGGGGGGGGGAAGTAGACTGTTTATTTTATCCAGCAAGTATTAATATGCAGTATTCTTCTGATGGTACCAATGATCATGAAGCAAGAGGCCTTACACGTGTAACTCCTGTCAAGATACGTCCTCTTGACAACTTCACAATCATGAGATAGCAATTTTAACTTCCAAGCATAGCACAAAATTAAGAATTTAGTTCCACAAATCCTGAACTGAAGCATGATGCTAAGTCCTTACTTATCAACGCCTGGACCAGATTAAGGAAATATGTATTTTTTTAAAGAAGGATCAGAGGGTTACAAATAAGGATGATGAAACTGCCATAACCAACTAAAGGCATATGCAAAAGCAAATTTAACATGCCTAAAATCCATACATATGTATAAATATTATAAGACCTACTTCACTACAAGTTGTCCAAAAAATATTGTTTTCCATAATGGTAAAAGTTATTTTCTCCAAGAAGTCAAGTTCCCCAGAAAACGAATAAGTTTAACACATCAATTGATAGATTGTCTTAGGCATTCACTTGATGCTGGTTAGGCAGGCTAGGACTACGTACTTGAGCCCCGTTTTGCTTTAGGTTAGTTACGCATAAGACTATGATGGTAAAACTTACAATTTCCATGAAATCTAGTCAATTACAAAAGCTTCATTTTGGACATCAATAGATAGAGTGTCTACTTGTTAGGCCTTAGTCGACACTGAATTAGGCAGTCTACGGGGATTGACTTGAGCTCCTTGCAATGCTAAGAACTACATATTTTGAATGTTATGAAGCCGCTAGGAATGCTTCTTGTATACATAAACCTTCACCGGCTATTGATTGTGAAGCTCAATAGAATGGAAAAAACTTTGACAAATGAAAACACGCTCCACTTGGTCAGGGTCCAAAATTTAAGTATCTGCCTCTGATTTGGTATGAATAGGTTTCCAATAGTCTCGCCATGGCCTAGTTTCAGCTGACAACCACTTCTCGCACATGGCAATACTAGATGTCCAACCTGTTCCAAGGATTAGTTCAAATAGAAACTTTTTTCCAACAAGGCAAACAATTTTATTAATGGTGGGACAAACCCTGTATAGAAGTCGTGTATCAAAAAGTAGAGAACTTACACAAAAATATGATTATCTACAAAGGACACCAATCATCTATACACACAGGGACCTTGTGGCTGCACCAAAAGGAAACTAGAAACAGATATCACTGTCAACCCCCTTTAAACGCTCTCCTATTAATATCCGCCATGTTACCCACATGAAAGCTAGCGGAGCAATCCATGCCCTATCTCTTCTATTCCTCATTTTGAAGGCCCAGATATGCAACACTTCCTTCACTGTGCACGGCATCACACATTGTACACCGAACAAATTGAGGACCACCTACAACAAATGTGTTGCCATCTCCCAATGCAACTGGAGGTAATCTATATTTTCACCTGAACATCTTCACAAGAAGCACGAATTAATATAGTAATCCTCCTCTTCCTTAGATTCTCCATTGTTAATATCTCTTCCTCAGCTGCCAACCAAGCAATGAAACACGCTTTCCTGGGTGCCCCGGGAATCCTGATCGATAATGCAGGAAAGTGGACTCCTCTCTCACTAGCAGACTCTGGTAGTATGATTTGACTATGAACAAATTATTCCTCTTCACTCCCTTACACTTGGATGCTTTGTGCATCGGACCCTGCTAACGCGGGATGCTTTGTGAACCGGGCTACCCTTTTTACTCCCTGACACAAGCACAGATAGTGGAAGATTTGAATTTAAAAGATCAAACAATAGAAGGATTGAATCCTTCAAGAAGATAGAAACAAACTCGTATCCTCATACAAGGATGAAGAAAGCCAAACCTTACAGCTGTATAGGTATATTTTCCATTAGGTATTTTCATCTAGTCACATATCAATTTTCGATCTTCCTGCTCAGCATGATTAAGTAGATACAGGTTGGACACGATGCCTTTCTTTATCGTGAACTTCGATTCTCTAGAGATTTTAAACTGTATATGAAAGAGAAAAAAAAACACAAGTTATCAGATTAACTGAGTGAAAACGCTTCGTAAAAAAACAAGTGAAATCATGCTACTATACCTTAGTTATGTTTGTTGTCCTGCAAAGAAAGCTTTCAAACTGCCATCACTGCCAACTGAAGCCTGTGCCTTTTGATACTCCTCTAATCTTCATAATCTCCCTAAGTTCACTCACACCGTCCCATCTCCCAGCATCTGCTAGAGCATTAGATAGTGCAACATATGCCCCTGGACGACTACTACTACTCAGCTTGAAAAGCTCATTGGCAGCTAAATTAGCCAATTCCACATCTCCATGCAGTCTACAAGAACTGAGTAAAGCTGCCCAAACATCAGAATCTGGCCTTTCAGTCATATTAATTACAAACTCTAATGCCTGATTTAAGCTCCCTGAGCGGCCCAAGTTATCAACCATGCAAGCATAATGCTCCATCCTTGGCTTCATAGAGTAATCTCTTTCCATGCTTTCAAAAATCTCTCTTCCTTTAGCAACTAGCCCCGAATGTGCACAAGCAGAGAGAGCACTTAGAAATGTAACATAGTTTGGAACAACGAGATGATCTATTTGCATTATACTAAATAGTTCAAGTGCCTCATTAGGGTACCCGTTTTTCCCATATCCGTCAATCATCGAAGTCCATGAGAAGACATTCTTCTCGGGCATGTGGTTAAAGACTCTTCTTGCATCCTCAACCCATCCACACTTTGAATACATGTCAATTAAAGCACTTCCAATTTTCACATGTTCAATTAAGTCAGTCTTCATTAACTGTCCTTGAAATTGTTGACCAATTTCAAATGCTGCTAGAGCAGAACAAGCTCCAATAACACTTGCAAAAGTAGAAATATTCGGCCTAAAACCCAAACGTTGCATGTCAATATAAACCTCAATCGCCTTCTTAGCATTTTCAACCTGTTTACTATAACCTTCAATCATTGCATTAAACACCACAACATCTTTCTCCATTGTTTTACAAAACACATCCTCAGCATCCTCAATACAGCCCTGATTCATATACCCCGTTATCAACGACGTGGAACAAACTACATTCCTTTCCAACATCAAATCAAAGACTCTCCTCGCATAATCCACCCTTCCAGTCTTCACATACGAATCGATTAACACAGTATAAAGCACGTCATCACCCTCATCAATGCATTTAAATATCCGGGCATGAACCTGTTTTCCAATATATCGCGAATACAGCTCAGCATTGCTACTAGTAGACCCTTTCAAGATCATCGATAACGTAAAACGATCAGGTTTTTCACCTGAAAAACACAGCTTTCTAACAATATTAAAAGATTCTAAAACAAACCCATGTTTTACATAACCAGAAATCATGTAATTATAAGCAGAAAGAGTTGGTTGAGGCATTTCATCGAACACTCGGCGCGCATAAAAAAGACAAGATGATTTTAAATGAAGTATTAGAAGTTTAATACATATATTAGTATTGGGTTTATACCCAGTTTTAATAATATATGAATGGATCTTTTGGCCGTAAATAGGAGTGTCTGAATTGATATAGTGTTGTAAAAATGATGGCAGTGAAGAAAATTTTGGTGGCCATAAAAGGTAATTAGTTTCGGTTTCTTTTAAGGATTTGATTTTGGGTATTTTGGTAATTATTTTCATCTTCCACTTTGGAATGAAAGCTCAAGACTGTGTCTTATGCTACATGGCCATGGCTATAGAGCTTGGGTTTGTATGCAACGGACCGAAGGAGAAAGAGGCGCTAAAGTTTTGCACTTCTGCTTATTTCTTACCCCCTCTGTCCAAAAAAAAAAAAATTGTCATCCTTTGTTTTTTAATCTGTCTTAAAAAAATTATTCTTTTTATATATTTAGAAATAATTTAATTTACAATTACACAAATATGTAAGACTTATTTTAAATCACACATTTCAAAAGTATTCCGTTATTTCTTAAATTTTATGTCAAATCAAAAGAGGATAATCTTGCCCATTTCCAATCCTTGGAAATGAAATTGGGCAATTCGCAGTAAAGTCCTTATTTTGGGGTGGTCTTTAATTTTTGTCCATCAAAATAAAAGTATATAACTTTTGCCCTTTGCCTAAAACCTCGGTGTTCCGGATTCGAATTTCTGCTGAAGCGAAAATTTTAAAAAAAAAAAAAAAAAATCGTAGCCGCCACAAACTCTACCTCTATTAGGCATAGTTTGCCCGCAAAACTCTCCATAAGGCGAGTTTTGTGCAAATTATGCCTACACCTAGCTGAGAGTTTTGCGCAAATTATGCCTTAAGGTAGAGTTTTGCAGGCAAAATTCTGCCTTGCGAAATTCCTTCTTTTTTTTTTTTTTTTACTGAGATTTGAACTCAAAACCTTGGAGTATTAGGCGAAAGAAAAAAAATTAAAGACCACCAATTTGAAGGGCAAAAATTAAAGACCACCCCACAAGAAGGGTAATCCGTGAAAAAAATGAAAAATGAAAAATAGCAGTCATCATGGAGTTCCAAATTTTCCATATAAAACTCTGAGGACATTTCATGGAATTTCATTTGTGAAATTTGAAATTTCATAATAATGATGTTTTTAATAATCTAAATCTATATCTATACTATATTAAAAGCACGAAGGCCTTTAGAAATGTTGATTGAACTTTTTGCCCTTCATTAGAAGACTCAAAATTGTCATTTACTATTTCCTTAAATATTAAATGAATATAATTTTATTCAAAAATATATAGTCTATTTTGGTAAGAAGTGTGATACGAAATTGATTAATAATAGGAGCCTTTACCTTAGATAGGTAGTAGTACTTAACTATGGTACTTTAAAAGATATCAATGAACTTCCAATAACTCCAAATTTACGAGGTGATATCCATTACAACACAAAATACCTTCTTCTTGCTCTTTGTTTTTGCCTTCCTCTTTTTAACTCCACTTTATATTTTTATTATTTTGATGCTCGATTTAATGTTCAATTTTCATGAATCTTGCTTTGCATAACATATTATTTTTTATCTACTTTTTCATATCTATCACTTCTGTTTTTTGTAATCGAGGAGAGTTGGAAATTGGGGAAAAGAAGAGGTGGTGGGTAAAGAGGTAAAACAAATCTTTCTTCGCTGAACTATTTTAAAACTAATATTTCCCGTTTTTTCTCTTTTTGTAATCTTTGTAATATCGGGCTTTATGAGTTATTTATCTTAGTTAAGGTATCAATACTCCCATCTTATACTTATTTCATTCTTTTTGCTCTCTCCCCCAATTTGAACTAGGTAATAAATCCTAATATTTAGGTATTCTTTTATAATTTCGCATGGTCTGTAAAACATAATAAAGCCGCGTCTTACACCTACTTAGAGGAATACAGGTTTCAATAATTGCAGGCTTGCACACGAATTATCTGCTCATTGGTTTAATGAGGGTACGGTTAAGGTTTTTTTAGAGTTTTGAGTATGGGTATTTTTCTTTCTTAGTTTCGTACAATAATGCTCATACGATGAGGTTTTAGAGCTAATTTGTTGGGTTCTGGGTAAGTATACATGTTGTGTGCTTGATTCAATTTTAATACCTTTGGTCTAGTGTCTTGAATTGTTTAATTTACATGAATTTTCTTGTCTTTTCTAAATTTGACTAATTTTTAGAAAAATTTCGTACGTCCTACCATAAATATTGAGAATAAACCAAACAATATTCAAGATTTGATCCAAGGTAATTATCACTAATGGTATTCAAATTCATGTTTCTTTTTTCCTTTTATTTTAATGACAATTTGTTAAAGCTGCATCCGAGAAGCGTTGAGCGGATGAGTTTTCGAGCATGAGTACCGCCGACTCCATTCCGTAAAGTCATCATATGCATCCGATAGATGACAGTTGGAGATTATTGAGAATAAACCGAACAATACTCAAGGTTTTGATCCAAGGTAATTACCAATAATGGTAGTCAAATTTATGTTTCTTCCTTTTTCCTTTTATTTTAATGAAAATTTGCTAACATTGCGTTGGTAAGCTGAAGCATTGTGCGAATGAGTTTCCGAGCATGAATACTCCCGACTCCATTCTGAATATATGTGACACATCGTGAGCCAGAAAGTCATCCTATGCATCTTGTAAATGGCAGTTGGAAGTAACCTTGCACCCTGACATTCTAGAGATCACGATTTGTACTATCTCAACTTAATCAACTACCTTCGAAAGACATATGTTGCTAAAGCCGAAACACGAAGCACCTTGGCAAATTTCATTCTTTTTAAACCTTAAGTTGGATAAAGCTGTAATTATATATAAAACTAATGATATATATGTTTTGCGGAAAAAGAAAAAAAAAACTACCATTATTTGGCAAAATAAAATTTCCCTAGGAGTCCTTTATTTGCTATAATTATAACACTAATAAACAGTCGTAGGAGTCCTTTATTTGTTATAATTATAACACTAATAACATATATATCTTGGAAATAAAAATTGCCTTAGGAGTTCATCCTTTGTTATAACTATAATTTATAACACTAATAATATAGCTATAAGAGTCCTTTCTTTGTTATAATTCTAACACTAAATATATATTTTTTTGAAAATTAAAAATTGTCATAGGATTCCTTTTTTGTCATAACGCTAACAATATATATTTTGGCATAATAAAAAACTTCTGTAACTTTAACAAGATAAAACTATCATGGAGTCCTCCTTTAAAAGCACAAACTTTTTAATCTTTTAAAAATAGATTTCACACTAGGCAAAATAGTCATTTAATTATTTTTTTAATATTGAAACTTTTAAAGCAAGTAACATTTTAATTATTAAATTTTTCCTTATTTAAAATATATAGGAAATCGTACTATTTAGGATTTTAAAATCGATTAAGATTTTATTTAAACTACAATCAATAAAACATGACAAATATACGGAAAACTTGAATAAAAAGTTATTACTCTCTTGACGAGATTTTAGAGGTAGAACTTGTAGCTTGATAAAAATAAATTTTCCATAATAATTAGTTTTTTTAAAATCAACTAAGACTTTGCACAATAAATCATTCCTTATTTGAACAAATTACAAAAATAATCCAAAAATTGAAATCGATTAAGATAATATCTAGACTTTAAAATCATTTGAAAAATTTCCTTAATTATATATCTTTTCGTTATTTTGAATTATGTAAGGTAAAGGTAACTAACTTTCTCCGTAGATGTAAATATATGGATAATTACATAGGATAAGAGATCCAAACTCCCCACTCCTAACCAGAAGTTGCCACTGAAAAAGAAATAACTAAAAATTGTTTATTCCTATTTTCTCTCCAAAATAGAATCGCACATTAATTACAAGCCCTACTTTCATCTTTGCAAGTTCACAATACCTAATTATTTTGAATTCAATGATTACGTCAACGTAATAACATTTATTTTTTCATTTAAAGGAATGTTGCATATATCTCGACATCAATTCTTATTGCAAATAATTCGTTCTTATTCTATATTTTATACACTTCTTTATTTTTATTGGTAGTCACAGAAAACACGTCCACGTGCACTAATGCCCCTAAGCATGTTTATCCCCACAATTCTATTTTTATCTCTAGAAATGAAGGAATTCCTTTGAAATACTCCCTTCGTCTCATAATAAGTGTCACCTTAACAAAAACACACATATTAAGAAATCAATAATTCAATGTGAAGTTTATCAAATTACCCCTATATAATAAAAATAAATTACTTTTTCATCTTGATTAGAGCATGCACAAGTAGTAAACCTTTTGACATTGGGAATCCAAAAATACCAAGTTACTATGTGGTTTTTTCAATCATTATTTAGATATTACTTTAACTTGGCAGTTTTTGTCTAAGGGTAGAATTAAAAAAAAAAAACTAGCCAATTATGTCTTAGTTTCCTAAGGTGACACTTATTATGAGACAATTTTTTTTGACTAAGGTGACAATTATTCTGAGACGGAGAGAGTAATTCTTAATGTGTTTGTTATTTGCAATGCAGATTCAATGTTGCATTATATGTGCTACATCATTATTATACATGACAATTATATGTTACACTTTCAAAAGTGATATCAAAAAAAGTTTCAATCATAATAGAGCACTAAAACAATATAAGGTAATATAGCACACGCTAAAATGTCGTTATAAAGAGATATTACGCGAGATACCACAAAATAATGTAATTGTCTCTCATATACTAAAATATTTATAGTACAAATAATAATGAATTAATTTAATTATGTTCACATTGCTTGAATGTTCAGTAAATATCGAATTTAACTATTATGTCCACATTTCACTTTCATCATTTAGACCATTGTATTTATTTTAATGAAAAATGTATTCTTCTTATATAAATTATTCTTCATCACTAAATACTAGTAATACTAAAAGTGGACGGTAGATGTTAATTCTACTGTACCGTTCACCCGTACAGACTTGTTTTGATACCGTCACACTGTTACTTTAATTTTTCCCTTTTTTTTAAGGATCTCAATTTTATCAACGTAAAATTAGTTACTGGCTTATAAACTTATTTTAATTCAAGAAAAAATTGCAGATCGAGGCAAAACTCTGGTTTTATTTTTCAATAAAGACAAAATTATGTGGTATCGTCTAAATTCTAAAATAAGATATATGATTCACAATATATCTTTTAAGATCTGATGCATAAAATGACAGCTTTTAATTTCTTCGTTTTTCCTTGTCAAATTCAACGCACGAGACATGTTCCCCCAATTTAGTTATTAGTATTATTTAGTTTCCTACTTTACATAGCCATGCCTTCAACAATATTTGATTATTTTAAAAGCAATTAGACATTTGTAGTTACAAGGTTGACTACTTCTATGTATACACTTCGTATCGCAGCGTATTTCATTTCGACAGACACAATGCTTCATATTAAATAGAAAAATTAATCAGAAGATTTTGCATACAACATAGGTATAATTTTGCTATTTCCTTTACAAATATCTGCCAAAAAAAAGGACACAACATACTGACGATGCCTCTCCAACAATCAATCCAGAGCCTCAGTTATTTCATCTTTTGACCATGTTTCTTGTCGTTGCAAGCTTGTACCATTATGCAAATTTGATCATTGTATCTATTCTCGTTGCACAATCATAATATTCTTTTGTGAGTGATATGTATCTTAGTCCTATGCCTTGAGGTCAAAAGCTACTACCTATGATTGCTCCAAAGAGGGTGAAGTGCTGCAACCCTATTAGCGTATTATGCGGTTGAACTGTGTTTATTTTGCTACACAGATATCTACAGATTTCGACCTTTATGTTACATTTTGTGCGCAGCTGTGAGTGTTTTTTGCATGCTCATGCTCCTGAGGCCTGTGGGAACTGATATTGGCTTTTTTTATGCTGTCCGTGGCATTTTAATTGTCATGTTCATGAGAGACTACTAGCTCAACATTCCTACATGGTTGTCTCTTGTGATATGTACTTTACTCATAATTGCGAGGGCCCACATGGAGTGCAGGAGTGTTGTGGCGGTGGCTGCTCCTCCTCCTATGGAGGTTGATGTTGTTACTAGGGATGTTGCTGCTACTAGGGATGCATGTGTCAAAGTTGACATATTTACATTGATTGTTTACATATTTGGTGTATTCTTTGTCATTGCTACAATATGTAGTTTTGATGCTTATTGTCAATTTTGTTATAAGGGGTTTAGAAAATCGACCAAACCGACCCCTAACTAAAAGTGTCTTTAATTTTTTAAAACTTATATAAAATTGTAGATTTCTCTCTAAGAATAATTATTTTTTAAAAAGAGTTACTTTATCAATATTGTTACTAACTAGTATATTCTTTTATATTGTAGTTAGATAAGAATATAGAGAATTTCACATCAACATTTGGGCATAATTTATGACGTTAGATTAGCTTTTGTAAAAGAATACATATAGATATATCTTGATGCAATATATTTTACAGAATGAAAAAATTATTTAAAATCTATTTGAACAGAAGAGTCTTGGTCTCATACCAAGTTCTTCCTAGCGGAATTAATGAATGCAAGGACTGAAATAATAAAAACTTTGAATTTAGCTAAACTAACTAGAAGAGTCTTGGTTTCATACCAAGTTCACATAACTAAGTAGTAAAAGTGACAAGGCTATCAATCTTGCACCATCAAGAATTAAAAATCCATCAAATTCACCCGTCAAAATCAAAACTTTATCAATTTCTTCTTCATTTTCCCACCTACTTCCAAGAAATAAATCACATTTCTTCTAGATTATATCAAATGAAACCAATATCTAACTCAAATTATCATAATATTAAATGATAAGATATTCACAAGTCAGCTAGAGATTTATGATCCGAAATCAATCTTATCAGCAAATTAAGGGGAAACGGCACCAAACAACTTCATGCCACTACCTCAATGAAAAACTAGTAAAGCAAAATTACAATTCTAAAATTGTAAGTCTATGGCATGACTTAGTATAGTCTTTCTTGTTTTCGTATTCAGTCCTTAAGTCTTGTTAGTTACAATTGAGTCCTAGTATTAGATTATCTACGACATGGATTTAAATGAAAAGTCCAACTTTATTGTGTTAGTCCACTAAATTGGCCTCCAAAAGATGAATCCATTTTATTAGCCCAAAGTTCATGCCGTGTGTCAAATGACATGGCGCGACATTAAATCAAGTCACATGCATAAGTGATGTAGCATGTCAAGTTAATGCAATGACCAATCAAACACAATAGGTGTTCAAAATGAGATGTCTTCACCAATTGATAGCCTATATTCACACACCTTTTGTGATAAGCTCGACGACTCACATCAACGTACCAATCAAAATCATGTAAGTAATCAGAGGCGGATCCAGGATTTTGAGGTTCCGAGTGCCATACTATTTTGGAGAACGACTCGATCTATTTTGAACTTCGGTACGGGTTATTCATCTTTTGGGTTTATACAGAAAAACCGACTGCGGCATTATTTTGGGCTTCGACTTGATTTTGTTTTAGCTTCGTTTCCAGTTATTTGTCTTTTCGATTTAGATAAAATAATCTAATAATTAAAATATTTTTTAAATAGCACATAACTTCAATAGTATTACCATATCAACAAAAATATATTATCCATTATAATTGTCCTCGACGAATTTTCATATTCTGAAGCTATGATCTGACACAAGGCTAGACACTGAAACTAGAACTCATTGTAGATGATGTTGTGATTTCGAGAGTCGAACGAGCCATTCTTTGAGCGTAATTTTTTCATGTCTTTAAGTATTTAAAAGTTATTAATTATTGTGACTTATAGTACGTTTTATGTAATTATCAAATATGTAAATTTTATTTCAAAAACTGTTAAAATTCTATATTCAAACACACAGTCAAAACTAAAAATTTAAATTTCAAAAAACGAAAAATGTCAAATAAATTAGACAGAAAAATATAACTATAAAACAGAAGCAAGAATTAATAAAATTTAATAAGTCCAATTGGAGCTCATAAGGAAAAAATAATTAGCAGCAAATAAAGAAAAAGAAAGAAAAAAAGCAACAAAATAGAAAAAGAAAAGAAGGAATAAGGAAAATAAGAGAAAAGAAGATCCAATATCCTGTAATTATTAGATTAAATGTAGAAAGCAGAGCAGTTAAAAAAATTGGACCACCAGGAGGATTCGATCTCAAGCATTACGGGCGACACATTCCGGCATGCGCCAATGACACCAGACAGCCTTATGCTATACCGAATGCCACTTTATATGTTTATCCTCCTTTCCATCTACACACACATATATACACGAGATTTCGGTCGAGGTGTGGGGGTGGCGTGACACTCCCTCCCTCCTTAGAAGATCCATCCCTGTAAGTAATTCATCTACACTTGTACTGTCTGCCATCTACAACTATAAAAAAGGGATTATATAACCCTATGAAGTCATTCAGAATTGATGAGAAGGCACCACAATTAGACTAAGAGGAGAAATACATATATCAAGATGCATTCATCTAGTGGTGATCCATAAACCTTCCGTGTATCAAGAATTCTTAATCTTCTATTGTGATCCACAAGACTTCCATTAATTTCTCTGTGTTTGTGATTAAACCCTAGCTCTGCATTTGTGGTCAAATTTAACCAATAAATTAATCCATCAATTCAAGAACAAGAGAAGCCCTTGAGTTGACGGTCTTGAGGAGAAAAATCAGATCACAACATCTTAGATTTAAAATTGTCTAAAGATTGTAACCCGCACAAAATTATTAAAATCAAATGTTAATACTTACCACTATTTTTCTTACCTTCATTACATTATTTTCCAGGAACGACATTTGGTCCATATTACAATATCGTTTAAATTCTAAAATGAGAAATATGATCCACAATATATGAAGACAGAATTTATATTGGTATCGTTTAAATTCTAAAATAAGAAATGTGATCCTCGATATATCTTGTAAGATCCGATGCATAGAATCACAACTAATTTCTTCGTTTTTTTCCTTGTCAAATTTAAAGCATGAGACATGTTCCCCTCAATTATGATTAGCTCTTTGAATTATTTAATTTCCTACTTCACAAAGACATATGCCTTCAACAATTGTTTAACCCTAAATATGTAAGCAGTTAAATTTGTATGCGGTGCCAAAGATATACAGCTAAATTCAATTGAAGATTTGAGCAGAATGACATACAATGGAATGGTCGAAGAAATCAAATCTGACCAAACACAGGGTTCACAGGACCTCGAGTTGGGAGACCGAGGTCGGTGTCTCTTTATCACGGGCTTGCAAGGAATGTAAACGAAACAAAACTTATGAACAAATGGGAACAGAAGCTATATTCTTTATGATTATTGATCTCAACAAACTCTCTATTCTCAATTGCCGAACCCCTTTTCTCAATGGGGGCCTCCCCTTTATATAGTAGAGGAGTTATAGACCTAGTACAATTCTAAATAAAGCAAATAATACGATGATTGTGGTCACCGTGTCGCGGGATTGGCGGAATATCGCAGTGAGGGCGGATATTTCGGCCTTCCGTTATGGCAAAAGAAATTGTCCTTCCATTATTGCCTCGCACAAATCCGTTCTCGAGCTCTCGATCGGTGTGATGCTCGGGTTTCACCGGCATAATCGTAATAA